>NC_080851.1:36546930-36848458 GCF_030435755.1 Ochotona princeps
GGAGCTATTTTCAACCAACTGCTTTACACAGAAGGCTCCTTTAATTGGTGAGAGGTAAATGTTAGCAAGTCCATACTGCTCGGTCTCGGTCCAATGGAAAAAAATAAAAACTGCAGGGAGATTTCCCAGGTTCCCGCTGCTAGTATAGGGAGGACAGAAGCAAATTTTTAACTATTATATACTTTTTTGTTAAGCCTTACACACTCTATTATATTTAGATCTTCTAAATAAGGATATTTGTTTTTACACTCTGCAGCATTGTTTACGTTGGGTGTTTTTTCACCATTATCTATGTTGAAATTATTTCAGAATCTAACAGCTTAAGAGAGAATCAAAAATGATACGAACACATAACGTGTTATAGCATGCGTATGTGTGTACATAGATGTTCATGCATAAACATGTATTATATGTAGGTTAATGTTCTGAGAAAAAAGTATATAAACACATGTACAGGTATGAATATTTATATGTGTATATGCTAATGCATACATGTACATACCTTTTCTCGAAACACTATCCTATCCAGCCTCATGTGCAAAGCAATCACTGCAAAGCTAAAACACAACTCCCCGTGATTCCCATAAACACAGTTTTGGGAACATTGTGGCTTTAGGCAGGACCCTTTTTTAAATGTGCAGAAATGCTCAGGTTTCAGATGTTAATGGAAGCAGCAGGGACAGGGGAAGCACCAACAGAACCCATGGATTATGTGCTCGGAACACTAGATATAAAAGGTTGATTTCCATAGTTGAATGTTTGAATCATCTGCTCTGTAGGGAAGAGGCAGCAACAGGTTGATTCAGGTGACCACGCAAAGCAGGAAGATGCAAAACTAGTAAAATTATATCGAAAAATCCCTTCTCTGGGATCATCACAAGGAGTGAAGTTATTAGGTAGGGAAATAAAGTGTGTGAGGGTTTTCAGCACAGGAGGAAGCAATGAGTCGCTGTGAGGGGGAGAACAGAAGTAGTGTGCATCGTTCTTAGGAGATAGCACTGACCACCAGGGCTTGATGGAAATGTTCAGAGGAGAGAAGAAGATCATAGGACAATTTGCACAGACAAGATGGATTACACTGAAAACCACCATAATGAATTTAAGCCTTAAGACTTTTGAAAGATTTAAGAAAAGTAATGAATCATTTGAAATAATCATGTTGGAAAAACAAATCTGACCATCCATGAATGTTAAATTTTAATTTCTTCATTTAAAGCAAATCTGATGATATGAGATTCATTTTTTAAGAAGTCCTATATTCTTCTCTTGCTGTATTTATCCTTTAGGTCATATGGAAACACCTGTGGTGGATGAACAGTGTAGAAAGGACTGGGAGTTTCATCTCTAGGAATTATGATCCCTAAGTGCTTTTGGAGCTTACTTAGTCCTGGTTTGTCAGCAGAAAGTCAGAAAACAGATTTGAATTGGCTAGAAATGGAGCCAGAGCAATAGCATGCGTGGGGGCAGGTGTGTCTCATGACAAGAGATGACAACATAATGGAAAATTGAGATTTATATCATTAAGGTATCAGAAATAATCATGTGAAACATTAGAATTCTGAGTGGTCTAAGGATAAGAGAGAAATGGATATGTCATTATGGTTGCTGTCCCCTAAAAGCATCACTACAAGTTGGAAATGTAAGACTGGAACCCAAAAAGCTGCTGGGGATAAAAATTGAGGTAGAGGGGGTATTAAGAACTTATACAACAGTTAAACACTTTAAGCTGAGTCATAAAATTAGTTATTTATATGCTTTAGGAAATTTTGAGTTTTTAACTCTCGATCTATTGTCTCAAATATTTTTCTACTTCATTATAATTATTACTATTTTATGATGCAGTTCTATAGGATCTGGGACTTCTTTTACTCCCTCCCCACACATCCCACCCCCAACACTGATTTCCCCTATATTATTACAATAGTATAGCTCTTCATAAATAATCATAAGTCCATCATTGTGGGCATGGACAATGGAGAGTGTTCACCGTCCTAATGGCAAAATATAGTTAACAGTTTATTGACAGTCCATCTTTGATCTGAAAGTAAATATGCATTCTGCATTGTATCCTCATATCAGAAATATGATAGTCTCTATTACACAGTTACCATACATCTCCTTAAATGAAAAGCCACCAAATAAAATCAACACTGGGAGAAATGTACAGCTCCATGAAGTTAAATAACATGCTACTGAATGACTAATGTGCCACTGAAGAAATTCAACAGAAAATCAAGAACAAGCTGTCTGGTGGTACCAGATGAAACCATAGTTAAAATTAATTGCTGATAACTATGCCGTATACTATTGATAATCTTTTGGAAAACAAATACCAATTATCAAAGACAGTATGGATCAGTTTGTCTCAGAATATGCCAAATTCTCTCTCAGCTCTAGTATTTTTCATGTCATTTCCATGTTATTGAATATGTGTTTCAACTATGTGCTTGGCATTATTACAATCACATGAGTTTTTCCACAACTCATAAAAAATGAGGTAAAAGTTCAAAAAAAATCATTGAATATAAAGGTAATGATACAATCACTCATGAAGGTATAACTCAAATAATGAACAAACTGTATTATAAACATAGAAGGTAAATTTGTACATTCCCAGATAAATGAATTAGCAAATGTGATGACTTCGTTCAAGCAGCCAAAACAGAAAAGTACAACACAAATTACGAAGATGAAAGTCTCTCTAAATGAGATTTCATTGAATTAATGGTTTTTTAACTTGCCTGAGAGCTTTTGAGGTTAGATATCTCTGCCAATTTGGGGCATGAACTTTTGCTTAATTTTCAAACATAGCACAATAACCTCTCTGGCCAACCAATTGAGTTATTTCAGAACAATGATAATACAATGTTTGGGAAATAGATGACTATTGTTTTTGCCAAAGGCAAGGAAGCGACCAGCAATTCTCAAGCATCACTAAAATTACTTCTTTATATTAAATATGTCACATGTGGGCTCAGAGTAGGATCACAATTACAAGGTTAATAACAAATATTATGCCCCAAAAATAATGTATGGGGACACTCCTGATCAAATGATTCTGTTGAGTCTGACAGACACAATTGGCCCACAGCTTCCTCGAGCAAGTACTGTGTATGTACCCACAGGCCAAAGTTTCACTTTGTAAACCGGCTGATTGCCATCAGCCCATGCATGAGCGGGTACTACAGAATGAGAAAGATGTGCTCAACTACTTTTTCTGAATTTTTACATGAAACTTCACACTTCGGGAATTAAAAAATATTAAACAAACTTCATATTTTAATCATTATTGAAAAAGACTTTTACATACTCTGAAATGATTTCCCTTAAAACTCAACCCACATACTGTAAGAATTTTGAGAGTAGTGTAAAACAAAAGAAAATATTAACACGATCCCTGCAGATGGAGTTATAGCTGGAGTTTCTTCCTCTGCAAAAGGATGTTGGGATCCATGTATTGTTTTAATAAAATATATTTTCCATGGACTTTCTGAAGTTACTTTGTCCATCTCTGGCTATTAAGTGTTGCAACTAGCATGAAGATTAACAAAGCACCTACATTCAGTGTAGCAATCTCTTTTTAGAGTGCTCTATGAACAATTGCTACAAACTCTAGACTGTGATTTTTGTTTTGCATTTATTATTATTTTCTGTGATACTATTTTGTAGGAAGATTTCCCTCTCCCCATCCATTCCCCTATGGTCTCCCCACCACCACTATTTTCCCCCATATTATCACAATAGTGTAGCCCAACTATTGTAATATGGGGGAAAATACTAGGGAAGGGAGGGCAAAGGAAGAGGAAATCCAGGTGCATATGGAACCATATCATGAAAAATTTTAAAAATTAATAAAGGTTAAACAAACCAAATGATAGTGTAGTCCTTCAGTAACAGTCACAATTCTGACATTCTGCTATATAAGTGTATCATGGCATTATGGACATTGGCAATGGTATTCAGCAGAGATGCAATACTGCAGTGTATCTTTGCTTCCAAATGTTCTGCTCTCCATTTTACATCTCATGCATGAGAATATGTGTACATATTTGTTCACCTATATATCTATGTTTTGTATTTTGCATGAAGGGTGCCTTATAGCAGAGAGAACATATGCTACTTGTCCTTTTGGGACAGACTTGTTTCAAAGAGCATAATGGTCTTCAGTTGGAGCTACGTGGTTGCAAATGATGAAGTTTCATTCTATTTAATGGGTGTGCAGTATTCCATGAATGGATAATAGATGTATCACGGTTTCTTTAACCAACCTTCTTTTAACAGATATCTGGCTTGTTTCCATGTCTTCGTTATTCTGGATTGTGCTGCTATATCTATCTACATCTAGATAGATATAGGTATAGATGTAGATATATAGATATATGGTTGTATGTTCCTTTTTTATACACAGATTTCACTGCCTTTGGATATATTCCCAAAAGTGGGAAAGCTGGGTCAAATGGTAGATTAATTTTCAGTCACCTGAGCACTCTCTATAGTGATTTCCAAAGTGGTTGCACTAACCTACACTCCTGCCAACAGTGGAATAGGGTACCTTTCTCCCCACATCCACGCCAACAGGTGTTGTTGGCAGATTTCTGAATGTAGGCCAATCTCACAGGAGTTAGGTGGAACCTCAATGTGATTTTTATTTTTATTTCCCCAGTAGCTAGGGAGCCTGAGCGTTTTTCATGTCTATTAGCTAGTTAAGTTTGTTCTTTCGAAAAATGCCTGTTAATTTCCTTTGCCTATTTTTAACAGGGTTGTTTATTCTGCTCTTTATAAGTTTCTGAAGTTCTTTATGGATCCTGGGTGTTAATCCTTCATCTGTTGCATACCGTGCAAAAATTTTCTCCTATTATGTTCCCTCATTCTTTCTTTGCTGTACAGAAGGCTCTTAGTTTGGTGTAATCCCCACAGGCTTTGATTGCCTGTGTTTTTGGTGACTTTCCCATTAAGTCGTTACCGATGCCTATATTTTAGAGTGCTTCGTATGTTTTCATGTTACTGAAAGTAATATACAGAATCAGTGTGATCCCAATCAAAATCTCAGAAACATCGTTCTCAGAAATAGAAAAAAAATGATATCAAAATTCATCTCAAAACAAAAGAGAACATGAATAGCCAAAGGTATCCCAAAGAATAAAAGTCAAGCTGGAAGAAATCACAGTTCTCGATCTCAGGGCATACTACAGGTAAATACCTGTCTGGTATTGATACAGAAACCAAGGAGAAGATCAGTTCACCAGAATAGAAACCCCACAAATGAGTCCACACATGTACAGCCAACTAATCTTTGACAAGAGAACTGAAAATATCCTGAGAAAAAGCTTGGTCTCTTAACAAACATTATTGTTAAGACAATTGAATATCAACATGCAGAAGTTAGAAACAAGAACTCCCCCCTCCCTGCAACCTGCCACCTTATATGAAATGCACTCTAAAGACAGACTAAAAATCTGTAGCAAGAACCAATCAAACTGCCTGTTTGTCCAACATTACTGAGGTAGAGTTGGCACACATGGAAACACAACATCAGTACATGCAATGTGATGATTTTGCATGTATAGGCACATTTGCATTGCAATTACTGCAAAAGGCAAACAAACAAGTCAGTCACCAGCAGTCTCCTCATGTAGTTTTCTTCTTTGTATTAGGCATACTTCATGGCAGATATGCCTTCTTAACTTTTGAAGTACACACAGCTTGTTATTAACTTTAAGCACTGTGGTGTACACAGATCCCTACAATTTACACATTTTGTAAAACTGTAACTTCATACAACTTGAATACCTCCTAGCTCTCCCTCCCTCTTCACGTGATGCTTGACAGCCGATTTGTTTGCGTGTGATCATTTTCAGTGCTCCGCATAAAACAGGCGGTCTGTGTCCTTTGACTGACCTATTTCACTTAACATAGTGTACTAGTCTATCCATTCTGTGACAAATGGTAGCATCTCCTTCTTGTTTAAACTTGAATAATGGTACAGTGTTCAAAACACCATATTTTATTGATGCATTCAGCACGCAAGGGATCTTCAGGTGGTTTTCAGGTCTTGATTATGGTTTATAATGCTGCAGTCAATGCAGGTGTCACAGATCTTGTTGGGATCCAGATTCATCTTCTCTTAGATTCACGTCACCTTACCTGATGTTAGACATATAACTGCAGCAAGTAGAATTGCTGGATCATATGATGATCCTGCTTTTGAATTGTAAGAAATCTCCTTTATAGCCCAAATTTGGCTACTGCATAGCACTTCTTCACCATAGTGCCCGGTCACTGCACAGTCACTCCGTATATGAGACCGAATGTGTTGTTTTTGTTTTTGATAACCATCATGACAGGTGCACCATGATACGGGGTTATAGTTTTGATTTGCATTTGCCTTACGATTAGTAGTCTTGACCATGTTTTCTTTTACCTGTTAGCCATTATTATGTCTTTAATGGAAAAATGTCTACAGAAATTCTTTATTGCTTATTTAAACTAGGTTATTATTTTCTTGCAGAGCAGTACAATTCCCTTTGAAATTTGCTGCTCACCAAATATGTGGCACACAAATTATTTTTCCTGTTTCAAAGATATATTTTCCTCTTTCTCTGCTGTGCAGAAGCTTTTAGTTTGAAATAGTACCACTTGCTAGGTTTCTTTTTTGCAAGACGCTTTCAGTTTCATATCCAAAAGGAAGCAACAAAGAACAATTTTAAGAAAGCTTCCTCTCTGTTTGTTCTGAGAGTTTTACAATTTCAGATCTCAGATTATAAGCACTTAATCCATTTTGGATTAATTTTCACATAAACTGTAAGGAAAGGCTTCCATTTCAATCCTTTGGGTGCTCAAATCCAGCAGCAGCATTTATTAAAGTCCCCCATTACATAATATGTGCTCTTGGCTCCTTGCAAATACCACGTGACACATGTGTGGGTGAATACTTGTTCTCTTTGTTCTCTAGTACCTTTGTCTGCCCATTACTATGCTGGTATTAAACTGACTTGGTTATCACAGAAGTTATGCTGCCTCTCCAACTCCATCCAACATCGCTATGGCAATCCATGGTACTAATTTCCATACAAACTTTCAATTATTTTTTTCTATTTTTGTTAGAAAAATCTTTAGCATTTTGATAGAGAATGCCTGGACTACGTAGACTACAGCATGATCACAGATATATCAACCATAATAAGCTTTTCAACTCATGGTGACAGGTGTTCTTTGCCTGTTTTGTTTACTTTCTTTATGAAACTATGATTTTCAGTGTCCACGTCCTTCACGTGTAAGGCTAGGTTTCTTGACATGTGATCTGTTCATTTCGCTGCTATTTGAAATGGTAGTGTTTTTGCTAAATTCATTTTCACAGAGTTCATTGCTGATATACGCAATATTAACTGCTTTTTTCATGTTGATTATGTCTGGGAATATTATTCTAATTGCTTTTCTAGTTCCTTCAGCTTTGTGTCAGACTTTTGGGTTTGCTACATTAGGATATCATGCCATCAGCACATGGAAATTATTATCCTTCTGACCCATATTGAATGCCTTTCCTGCCCTATGAGTTTTACAATTACTGTGTCTAATGTGTCCTGTAAGTGTACACAGTCTTTCTGTGTTCTGTGTTGAATGTATACTGCAGGAGCGCACATCCTTGCTCTGTTCCAGATGATGGATGGAAGTTTCCAGTTATTTACCATTGTGTGTCATATTAGATGTGGGATTTTCCTTCTTGATTCAATCTACATTTAATTGTTGAGTGTTGCTAAAGCGTTTGAATTTTGTCAACACTTTTTTGGTATCTCTCGCGATAATCACGTGATTGTTGCTAACATTTTGTGATTGTTATCATCACAATATGATTTCTTTATTTATGTAGAACTATCCTGTCAGCAAATCTGCTGTTATGAAGTATGACCATCACAATATGCCTCTGCAGTTTATTTGTTGAATATGAATATTCAAGTTATGAATATGAATATTCAGAATTATAAAATGACTTCTGAATACAAATAAATCTGAAGATGTGTGTATCTGTTAATGAGGAGTGGAGCTTTCTTAACTTGTTCTTGTCATGCATTTTTACTTTGATCAAGATGACGTTAACCTCATTAAAAAGTTTGGAAATAATGTACCCTCTACTTCAATGAGTTTAAGTAGACTGGCAGACATTGTTTTTGCATATTTAGATTCAACTATGAAGTCATCTGATCCTGAATATTTTTGTATCAGCAAGTTTTTGATGATCGATTCAGTCTCAATCTTTTGGTCTTTTCAAACTTTCTTTTCTTTTGATTCTGTCTTAATAAGGTATGTATTTCTAGGAATGGATCCATTACTTCATGGTATAATGAACTTCTTCTGACATTTTCACTTAAAAGTCAATAGGTTTTTAAAACATTATCTGATGCAAGTGTACACTAGCATCTCTTTTGGCTGTCATTTCTTCAGAATAGTTTTATCATTTTCAACGTGTGTCTATCTTCAAATCTAAGGTGAGTCTTGCAGAGAGCAATTAGCTGACTCTTATTTGTGACTTTTTAAGCTAGTCGTGTATTCCAAATTTTCATTGGTATTTTTTTTAAAGATTTATTCATTTTATTACAACCAGATATACACAGAGGAGGAGAGACAGAGAGGAAGATCTTCCGTCCGATGTTTCACTCCCCAAGTGGGCCGCCATGGGCCAGTGCGCGCCGATCCGATGCCGGGAACCAGGAACCTCTTCCAGGTCTCCCACGCGGGTGCAGGGTCCCGAAGCTTTGGGCCATCCTCGACTGCTTTCCCAGGCCACAAGCAGGGAGCTGGATGCGAAGTGGAGCTGCCGGGATTAGAATCGGTGCCCATTTGGGATCCCGGGGCTTTCAAGGCGAGGACTTTAGCAGCTAGGCCACGCCGCCGGGCCCATTGGTATTTTTTATATAAGGATTTACCATCACTGTTTTGTTATTTCCATGTAATTTTTTACATTTTGGTTTTAAGTGTTTATTGTTTTCCACGATATGTTTTTGTAAGTGTAGATATCCATCCATCACTGCCACTCCTTCCTTTCTTCCCCCTTTCCCCTCTCACCACTTCCCCCATATTGTCACAACAGTAACAGTTCTTAGTAGGAGTTACAGTTTTCCCTGTCTGACATTTAGATGTGAGATAAGTACAGGCAAAGGTAGAAAACCAATGTTTATAGTTTTTAACGTTACACTGTTTCTTTCCTGTTACTCTGTTGTACTTTCATAGTAATAAAGACTTATTATTTTTGTCTTTATTGTGTAATTAATACAAAATTGTATGGCTACTGTGACTTTAAGTCTCCTTAAGTTAGCTTTCACCTGTTATCAATTTTTCTAATTTCATATGAAGATTGTGTACTTTCATGCTCCGCCATCTACAACTTACATTATTGTTGTGACACATTGTTTTTATACTTCTGAATTTATTAACAATTTTTGTTATCAACAGATTTTCTCTTGTCCTTTACACTAGAATTAGCGATGTGTATGTCACCATTTCAGCATGACAGCATTTCTTTTATAACTAATTTAACTTTACAATAAAACTAAAACCAAAACAAAAGTTAACTTTACAGAAGTATGACCATCTACATTCTTCTTTTTTGTGTTCATGAATAATGTCTAATCCTTTCAATTTAAACAATTTCAAACTTTGAGATAGGTGGTGATGACAAATGTCTTCAATTTTTGTGTAAGAAAGTATTTGTCTCATTTATACAGAACACTTCTAAGTAGTATATTATTGGTTGGCAAGTGTCCTTCTCCCTCTATTAGGTTAGTACAGTACTTCATTCTCTGGTCCGTAAAGTTAATTTTCTAATAGCTTATAGATGTGCCTTGCTGGTGTGGAGTTGTTGCTTTAAGATCCTTCGTCTTCATCTTTTCAGAATTCCATTACAATGGGCCACAGTGTGCATCCTGTATGAAGTGATGTGTTTGGGTTTTCTGGTGCCTCATCACCTGTATATCTGTTTCCGTCTTCACATTTGGCAAGTTTTCCAGCAATGTGTTTTCAGAAAGCTTCCAGCCCTTTTCTTCATATATTGGTCTCCTATAAATCCCTAGATTTTTTTATGTTTGTCCATTACTATTAATTTTGCTCCTCAAACTAATAATTATAAATGACCAGCTTTCATGTTTCTGCATTCTTTATGTTGCTTGATTTTTACCTGCCAGCGAATCTATTTATTTTTCATATCAGTTTGTTCTTTCTCTTTTTTTCCTTCATTGAACTTCTTGTTCAGTTGAATTTCAGTTGTTGAGTTTTCTTGTGGTTCGCTGAGTTTATTTTAGAGGAGCATCCTAAATTCTTTGTCAGAAAGTTGTAGATAGTCTTCACTTTAAGATCATTTGCTGAAGCTGTTAGTTTCCCTTAGTGGTGTCATGGTACCATAAATATTTGTAATAATTTTATTCTCACGATATTCTGCACAGTTGAAGAATGTCCAACTTTTACAGCTAGAGATCATTTTTGTTTTTCAAACCACTCGACACAGCCTGGTCTCCAAGAAACCTGGCTGATGGTAACTGAACATGGGAAGGCTTGGCTACAAGCATGTGTTGGTGTAAAGGCCTTGTAGGGTACATAACTGGGCATGGCTGGCAATGCCAGGACTCTGTAATCAGACAAGGATGACAACAAGGACCAAGGACAAGGAGGCTGCACCTCTCCTGCTGACATCCCTGTCCCTCTTTGCTTCTGGTTGCTGTGAGGCAATCCCCTTGTCCCTTTTCCTTCAGGGTTTCTCATGTAGATCCCTGGTGAAGTTCCCTGAAACATGTGTGGAGGCCAGGCATGCTGGAAATACTGTGAGCAGAGATGGCTTTCTCAGTAGAATACAGTGGAACTGTTGATATCACTTTGGATGTTGTTTGTTTTCATGTTTATGCTCTCCCAGAGTGTTGGAGCATGTGCCTTAGTTTCCAGAACACTCCTGACTGATTTTTATAGAAAAGTTAGACTTATGCAGAGAAAGAGAAACAGAAGATCTTCTATCTGCAGGTTCACTACCCAAGTGGCCACAACAGCTGGAACTGAGCAAAATTGAAGCCAGGAGCCAGGAGTTTCTTCCAGGTCTCTCAAGTGGGTGCAAGATCCCAAGACATAGTGCCATTCTTTACTGCTTTCCAAGGCCATAAGCAGGGATCTGGATGGGAAGCAGGGCAGCTGAAACATGAACCAGTACCCTTATGAAATCGCAGTGCTTGAAGAGAGAGGATTAGCCAATTGAGCCAATGCATTGGGCCCCATGGAAAGTTAAGACGATGTGTCTACTAAGAATCAAAAGCTGTGTATCTTGTATTCTTCCATCTCAATGACATTGTGGTCCACAATATTTTTCAGTTCGCTTACATTTTTCTCATACCCCAGTGTTGTCCCTGCCTCCTCTAGTACCAAACAAACACCAGATGCTTTCTATCTCTCTAGTTGTACCTTTCTAGAAATTTCCTATTTATGAACCCATGCAATGCCAATTTAAATATAGCATCTGCCACATTGCTGAGGCAGGGCTCACTTCAGCAGCACATATACTAAATAATAACCTTACTGTGGGTATGCTGGAATTTCATTGTGGATTCATACATACATCCTTGCTGAACAATGATAATCCATAAATTATCAGTAGTTTATTAGCCATTTATTCATCTTCAATGAGTTGTCCATACCAAATCATTCTTCCATATTATAACCTTATTTTTTAAATTATTATTGTTGTTGCAACATCTTTCCAACTGGAAGGTGAAATGAATAGAATTAATTTATAAGTTCTGCAAGCCTCTTCTCCTTGTTTATAATCTGTACTCATATTTTTTTTATTTTATTTTATTTTGCGGGGAGGGGAGCAGATATATATACAGAGAAGGAGAGAAAGAGAGGAAGGTTTTCCATCCACTGCTTCACTCCCCAAGTGCCACAACAGCCAGAGATGAGCTGATCTAAAACCAGGAGCCAGGGGCTTCTCCTGGGTCTCCCTCACGGGTGCAGGGTCCTGAGGATTTGGGTCATTCTCACCTGCTTTCTCATGCCACACGCAGTAGCTGGATGGGAATTGGAGTAGCCGGCGTATGAACTAGTACCTATATGGGATCCCAGCCATTACAAGGCAAGGATTTAGGAAGCAGGCTATCGCACTGGACCCTTTTTGTTTTTTAAATGTTATTTTTCATTATTTATCTTAGTTATGGGGGGGAGGATAAAACAGAGAGGGAGAGAATTCTCCACTCATTGACTCATTCATCAAATACCCACAGTTGTTACAAGTGGAGCAGGGCAAAGACAGGAGGTAGAAAGAAGCCTGTTTTCTCACGAGGCAGGTGGAAATCAGCTTTAGCTATATCCTGCGGTGAAATGTGAATATGATTGGTGAAGTGATATTCCCTTTAATGTAACAGCCTTTCACAGGACGGACAAACACACTGAGGAACACAACTATCCTTTAGATGTATTTGATGTTATTGGATTGTAGGCATAATTATAACACATTTGCATTAATATTTGGTAATCCCATTATGTAGACCAAAGTTACTACATTTTTTTTCTTTATTACACAACCGGTTTGCCTTAAATTTAAATTTTTGGCTAAAAAAACCATTATATTAAGCAGCTTTGTAAAGGAAACAGCCTAGTTAAAATGATTGGGGAAATCTATTTTGTATCAATTCATAACATTTTTTCTGAAAGAATCTTTATTTTATAAGAAATAACATCCTATATAAGAGCAGAGGTTTAACAAGAGAAAATGAAGAAAAAGGAAATTTTACCCTAATAGACAATATGAAAATAATTGATGGCACATTTATTAAGAAGTGATTTTGAACCACTCCTCAGGATTGTTCTAGCATGGATATTTTATCTCACCCATGTTTCTATAAGACTCCCGATATTGTATGATAGACTCACGTACAGAGTAAAGCATTTTTCAGTTTTGATTTATGGCATCAATTTTTCAACTCCCATCTTTATGTATAGGAAGTAGAGACTGTAATATTGTATGATGCATAACTCAAGCAGGGATTAAGGGAAGAACAGCTGTTTATAGGCCAATCTTTCCACCATAAACTCATTTAAAAATGACCAAGAAAGGAGAGGGAACAATCTGAGATGAGTTGTTGTATACACAGGATGGTAAAACACATTTGTTACTTACTAATCTCTTACTCAGGGTGGCCGATAACATTTTGCAAACCATAGCCTTTGTTTACTCTTCAAGTTTTTCACTCCCTAAAACAATATTTCTATTTGTTTTTTAAAAAATAAGACATGTAAAAATCAAATCTTGGAAAAGAACTTATAAATAACTTTAATTACTATATTAGAAAATAAAGTCTTAAATTAGATTGCTGTCTTAAAAGAACTCTCAACATTTGGATACAAAGCAGAGACCTTCAATAAGCTCTCACACAAGGGAACTGCTTTATGAGTTAATACATGAATTAATCAATACTAATCAATCCATTTTGATTTTTACTTTATGAGTAAATGCCGAGGTCAAAATCTTGGCAAGTTCACAAGTGAGTACTAATAGCCTTCCACTTGACTCTGCTTTCAAATCCAACTAATTGTACAAGACAATATTTGAAAGGACTTCAGCTGTGATATATTTTTTAATAATTTATTATAATGCTGGGAGTTGCAACATATCAGGCAAAACAGTAGAAGTTAGTGGGATTAATCTAAAAGACAGCAATCAAAAATACCTTGAAGTGTATTATGTCTCATGGAACGAACAGGGAAAGTAGACATATACAAAGATGCTGAATACATCAAAAGACATAGCAAAGAATGGGAACTGACCAAATTCTATTTGGATAGCACTTGTCATTTCTTTGAGCCCCACCAAAAGACCCCACCCCTCAGGATTTCGGTTGATTTCCTAAACTCGTGGTTCATGGATAGTGGTGACATCAACCCATTCCAGAACTCCATGTCTATATTGGACATACAAAATAGCATCATACAGACCAGAAACGGTTTCCCCAAGAAACTGTTGAATTTATCTGGACAATAAGATGCTGGACTCTATGCATGGTACATGCTTGCAATGAAAGAATCAGGACGGACTGGATTTGAACTGTAATACTGCAACAAGGTGGAGGAATCTACCATGGAGGGAGGGCAGAGGGAGGGGTTGGGGGAATCCCAGAGTCTATGAAACTGAATCATAAAATGAAATGAAATTTTTAAAAAGTAAAAAAAGTGGCATCGTAATAATTACTTCCTGGTGAAGTTTACATGATCTGAAATCCAAGGCATGTACTGTTGGTGTTGTCAACCACTTTACCCAGACAAATGTAGCCACTCCCTTCAGTCAGTTACAGCTTACCCATTTGAACACCGAGCCACAGTTTCTTGCCATTCTTCTCTTGTTGTTTGTGTCTGTTACAATTCCTAGATCTTTTTACATTTCAACTTGCATACCATGTCACCTACATGCTACTTTATTTTCAAGCAGGAAGTAGTAGTTTTGAAAATAATGTTACCAAACATCTTTAATGTGTTTCGGCATGTCTGTAAATACTCATACAGGCACTTCTCACATCACTTAGTGAAGAGACAGCAGTGAGGATGACTCAAACCGGAGCTCCATCACTTAGTAACTGAGCTGAAAGCTACACGCTTGGTCTCAGTCCCATCACTCAACCCCAGTACATCTGTCCAGGTTCTGATCTCCACCTCTTTGAAACTCCGGTTGTTAATCCTACCTCCCACCCTTGCCCAAGTTAGTTGTCCAATCACATTATTTACTTTACAGACTAATCAGAAAATTACATAAGGGTTTTATAGGCAAATCTTGTTTCAAATACAATAGCCTGTCTTACGAGACATATGTCCATACATATGCTTCTTTCATGAATCACGAAATATATTCAGTTAACCTATCTGTGCCCTATTAATGTAATGTATGAATGGCTTTTCTGTTATGTTATAGATTGTGTGTTATGATATAGCTACTTTGCAATTACCGCTCAGAAGCATCACAATACAAATATGTCTTCTACGATTACTTCATAATTATACTTCAAGTCACCAAGCAGTTCAATGACTAATCACCATGTTACTTGGCAATTTTTATATCTTGTAAGCCTGCAGTTGAAAAGACAGAAATAATCAGATAATGAGTCTTTGATTACATAGTACTCACCCTGTTCTTAAATGTATTTAAATGGTCAATAATTAGCATGTAATTACAGAGCAATTATTGGAGTGCATTCACACCCCATATGTAAGACCCTGTCAGTGACATCTTCCCCGGTGTTTAGCGAAGTGTGACTCAGTGAGGCAAAGGTCACTGCAGGCTGCGGCGGGGCAGAACCTGCTCACTGCAGCGGTGGAGGAGGGCTGGCTGCCGGGAGAGCCTCCTCAAGGAAGCTGTACTGAAGATACTGTTAGATTTCTGTCATGGAAAACCAATGCACACTGGGTTTAGCATGTGAAGATATAAAGCTTATATCTTCAAGCTTATATCTTAAAGCTTATCCCAGCTGCTGGATTCTTTTTGAAATCCATCAGCTCATTCTTTTGGCAAACCCTTGCCTCTAAGGTGTTTGTTTTCACTCTACCCAAAGACGCAATTTTGGATCCAAACAGCCCACTTAAAATGACATAGTACAAGGTTCAAGCACTAAAAGTTTCCCTGTCACTTCTGTGTAGCAGGTTTTAAGCCCCAGCACCTGGCTCCTCAGCCAAAGATCACAGTTAGCACACTTTTGCTTTTTATTGAATTGTTGCATGGCAAGACTTGACAGATTTTCACTCTGGGAGCTAAACAAAAGTTGTTGTCTTTGAAAGAGATTCACACGGTCTCATCTTCCTACTGCAGTAGGCAATTCATTTAATTTTCTAACGTTCGGTTTAATGCATGCTTATCTTTGGTATAATCACACTTCATTGAAAATTAGAATCATGTGCAATAACAAGGAAAATGTACATCTTAAACCAATGAAGATTAATCTCCAGAATTGATTCATATAAGGTCATATATAAGAATCTTGTGGGGAAAAAAAACAGTTGAAGCCCTTTTTGTAAAAGATTTCTTCTTATTTGAAAGGCAGATTGTACAGAGAGAGAAGAGACAGAAAGAGAGGTCTTCCACGCTCTCTTTCACTTCCCAAATGGCCACAATGGCCAGATCTAAGTTGAGCTGATCCAAAGCCAGGAACCAGAAGCTTCTTGCCAGTCTACCTAACAAGGGCCCAAGGACCTGAGCCATCTTCTACCGCTTTTCCAGGCTGCAAGCAGATAACTGGGTCGAAAGTGGAGCAGACAGGCCACAAATCAGTGCCCAAATGGGATATCAGCCCTGGCAGTCAGAGGATTAGCCTGTTCCTTCACCAGGATGACTCTGAAGTTCATTTTAATTCCAGTATTTTTTCACTAATATTTGAAAAGCAAGCCAATGTCCTGGCAATGTGGAAGTTTAATTTCACTACTATTTTCTTCTCTTGATAAAGCTGTTAGCATGTGCATTGGCCACAAAGTAGATTACTCAATTTAAATGTTCAAATACCAGTTTCCTGTATCCTCAGTTTTTGCTGCAAGCAGTGAACACCGCCAGCCAATGAATTCTGCTCAGGAAACTCTCACTTGACAGCGTTGGATACACGTAATTGACAGGTCACTGAATTTTGATTACCTCTATGTTAGAGATGCCACACTGCTCACTATGAGTGAGGTCTGAGGATGCGACTGGGTTAAGCACGCATGTCGTTGCAGAAATGAAAGAAAGCAACATAAGATCAATGTGGAAGCATTCAAGAAATTCGAAGTAATGTCAGACCGTCTTAAGCACGCCTTCTGAGCACACTCAGAATAACATACTGATCCTTTCAAAGCGAAATAAATGAATTGAAAAATATGATCTCTGGTAGCATGAGAAAGCACATAAGGATGAGCCCAATTAATGAGATTAAATACTTTCATTTAACAGAATAATCCATGACAAGCAAGGAGGAGAGAAGAAATAAGCAAACTGGTAAATAAGTGAAAAATATTTACTCACATCCATGTGTGTATTTCTGGTTGTTTGGGGTTTGCAAAACATGGTGATTAAAAGTCATTTTTTCTGGGCCTGGCGGCGTGGCCTAGCGGCTAAAGTCCTCACCTTGAAAGCCCCGGGATCCCATATGGGCGCCGGTTCTAATCCCGGCAGCTCCACTTCCCATCCAGCTCCCTGCTTGTGGCCTGGGAAAGCAGTCAAGGACGGCCCAAAGCTTTGGGACACTGCACCCGCCTGGGAGACCCGGAAGAGGTTCCTGGTCCCGGCATTGGATTGGCGCGTACCGGCCCGTTGCGGCTCACTTGGGAAGTGAAACATCGGATGGAAGATCTTCCTCTCTGTCTCTCCTCCTCTCTGTATATCCAGCTTTCCAATAATAATAAAAATCAAAAAAAAAAAGTCATTTTTTCTCTTTGGTGAAGTGCTCTGGATGAAGAAAAAACAAATCATAATCTAACAAAATTTCACTGCTGTCATTCTGCCCGAACTCCAGACTTCACAGTATAAGCCTTTAAACACTCACATAACATGATTTTCTTCTTACACATCTTCATAATCAGCATGCATTATTTGAAATTTTTAACTTGTTTGTAATTTTCAAAGCTGCTATTTACTGTCATTCTTTCTCCAAAATTCTTTTTCTTTAACTCTTTCCATTGTTTGAGTTGTGATTCTTGAGGAAGTGGTTTTCATTGGTTCTCACTGGGAATGATTCTGCCCCAGGTCAATTGCGTGCACTGTTTGGAGATGTGTCACAGTGCGGGACTGTGCAGGGTCCCTGGGAGCTAACGAGACAGAAAATAAAAATAGTATTCCCAGCTTTATGGCAGGATAGATAGGTGATAGATAGATATGTTTTATATATGCTATATAATATGTAGCATGTGTGTTATATATAAAAACATAAATGTAAAAAATCTGTAAGATTGTTTTTCTTAATGACAAAAATTCTAGAAATTTTCCCCCACTATTATTTTTCTTCCAATACCATTTCTTCACAATTTATATTTGTGCTCCTAACTATGCTGATATGAACACATTAAACAAGTCCTGGAAAATATGTTGTGATTGCAGCTGACTAAATAAGTGATTTAAAAGACAAAAAGAAATGGGCTAGTACAGAAATGATATTATTTTGTCTACCGTTTTTTGAAATTGTCAGTGTCCTGACACCCTTTATAGTATCCGAATCATCATCTCTTCCTACCATCAACAGCATTATCTCTCTCATTTAAAGGTCATTAGAGCAAGTCATTTAAGTGACCTGCCAAGGACGTGTACCCAATCATTATGCTAACAAGAGAGGATCCCTTCTAGGGTAAGATGATTTCTCTCTGGTGCTTAATGGAGACAACTTGATAACACTCTTTCTCAAGACAGGGTAGAAATGTAACAAACAGTATAATTTCCAGAAGAGTCACTCTTGTTTCCAGAAGTCTAGCTCAAACTACTGAAAATGTCTTCTTTTGTATGTGGGACTGAGGTCACATCAGCTTCTTATAGTATGCCTGGTCAATGAAGAACACATTTGGGGGTCACCAACAAAAGAATCTTTAACTTAAATGAGGAGAGCTATTTTGAAATTTACAGAATAGACAAAATGGGAAAAGTGAGATATGTCCAAAAAAATCTACCTATCAGTCTATGATCCATCATTCTATCCATTCACTTGTTTTATTTGTATTCATTGTGTCAGCATCAAACCAGGGAAAGCAATTAGAGGTAACTTATGAATGAATTGAAAGTAACTGAGGTAAAATTAAAAAAAAATGTATGTATAAGACATTGTTCCAAAAAATGGAGAATAGCACATAATAACTGTCCTATATTTATTGTAGTTTAGCCAATTACCAACATTTCACCTGTGGTATTTCCCTTTCCCCACTGTTTAAAGCCAATCTCAGAAAGTTTGTGTATCTCATAAATCAAGGACATTTTATTTATTACAAAGACACAATAATTCTTATATCTGATGAAATTAGGAATTCCTTAAACATCTCATATTCTCATTAAGAAATAGATGCCAGATTCCATCTGGGATTATTTCTGTAACCATGAAGGCCAGACTGTTGCTGATGATGGAAGCAGGGCTTAGGAGCGGCATCAGAGAGGGGAGCAGTGCAGGGAGGCGCTTGTTCGGTGGCTTTCCCTGCATCCCAGGCCTGACAAATAAGGAATACAGCTGAATGTATCCAATGGCATTGCATTTTTCCAAGAATATATAATTTTTTCAAGTTTAAATTTCATCTATGGGTACGTTTTGTAAGAACTTGGTTTAGAATGTAAAATACATCTACATCTTGAAAGTGACACAATAAATACAAAATATAGAAACTCGATCAATTGTTTCTCAACCTTCATAAAATTAGTGTTATACAAGGATTTCTAAGGAGATAGTTTAAAGAAATGTAGAATTATTGATTTGTAGGGTGTTCCCATATTCCTCCATCCATGTGGCCGATATTCATATTGTCTACATATTAACCATGTAATTTAGAAATATGATTTCTTATGGCTGACATGATAGCTCAGTTGGCTTGCCCTTCACCTCCAAATGCTGCATCCAGTAAGATAGCTGGTTCATGTCCCAGCTGCTCCACTTCCCATCCTGATCCCTACTTATGGTTTGAGAAAACAGTGGAGGATAGCCCAAAGCCTTGGGATCCTGAACTCATGTGGGAGACCCTGAAAAAGCCTCTGGCTCCCAGTTTCATTGCAGCCACTTGGGGAGTGAAGCAGCAGTTGGAAGAGCTTTCTCTTTGTTTCTGCTTATCTCTGTAAATCTGCCTTCCCATTAAACATAAACAAATATTTTAAAAAGAAAAACAAATATTATTTCCTATTAACAGGATGAGTAATCTGACACAGAGGAAGTTGAAATTGCTCTAATCCATCCAGCTAAAAAGCTGCCAAGTTGGGATTCACAATAGCACATCTGACTCCAGACCTCAAGCTCCTTTGACTGCAATGTACATAACATGCCACTGGCAGTTGGCTATCCAAATGCCTCATAATATGACTGTTTCATTGTATTGTTCCTATTGCAACATAACAGAACATAATAAGCATTTAGGTTTTATTTGTGCCCTTGAGCTTGAGTATGCTCAATGTCTCAGGCATCCTGACTTCATAACCTGTGTTCTGGGATGCTTTCAGAGCCGCATGAGGAAACAGATCTTAGAGTAGATCACTGGGGCGTTTTTCAGCCACTCAGCAAAGGCTGAGTCCAGGCAGCAAGCACAAGTTAAAGCTTGTGGTAGCACCTCTTGAGAAGAATGGAATCAACTCATTTGGAAACCATATTTATAAATTACAAAGGAAATGGTAGGGCTCTTCTTAAATGGAATCTGGGGTGACTTCTCTCAAAAAATATGATACTGAAATGAATTGACTGCTTCAGAAATGTTCACCTTTCAAATATGTTTTGTGTGTTTTCATTTTCTTTGAAGTGCAAAGATTGATAGATGACAGGTAACAGATGAAGGATGGTTAGATAGAGAAAGAAAGAGGAAAGAAAGAAAGAAATAGGAAAAGAAAGAGAGAAAGAGAAAGAAAGAAAGAAAGAAAGAAAGAAAGAAAGAAAGAAAGAAAGAAAGAAAAAAAGAAAGAAAGAAAAAAAGAAAGAAAGAAAAACAGAAAGAAAGAAAAACAGAAAGGAAGAAAGGAAGAAAGGAAGAAAGAAAGAAAGAAAAAAAGAAAGAAAGAAAGGAAGAAAGAAAGAAAGAAATTTCTTAACTACTGATTCACTCCAGGGTTGGGCCAGACTGAAGCCAGGGAGCCAGGGTGTCCATCTGGGTTTTCTTGTGATTGGCAAGGACCACGTGCTACATCCTGGGATGCACATTAGCAGGATGCTGGATTAGAAGCAGTGATGTTAGGACTCCAGTGATGCACTTCAGTGTGGAATGTAGATACTCCAAATGATGTCTTCACTCCTGTGCCATGTGCTTTCCGCTCAAACACATTCCTAAAGGTAATACATAATGTCAGAAACACGTTTCCATTTGAAGCTGTGGCTTCCTGTGGTTGAAGTTTACCTTTTATTTTGTAGTCAATAGTTATTGGTTATTAAGTGTAATTCTGAATCGTCCGGCTTCAGGAAACACAAGGTCATACTGTATGAAGAATGTTTTATTAATCAGGAAGTTAGATTCAAATGGCTTCCCAGTTTCAGTTCAAACGCAGACAGTTCTGTTCTCAGCGTCTGCATGTGCACAAGGAGTTCAATTTATTGAACTAGTCTTCTTACATTTTTAAATAATTGTAAAGCTGAACACACCTGTCAAAATTAATCAGCTCTTTGCTATAAGATTCTACCAAAGGCACGAAAGCCACTGAGAAAAGCTGATTTATAAAAAAAAATTTAAACTTCAGATAATAACAGAATCAGTCTATGGCATGCCCCAGAAACTGGGTCAATGTGGAATGTCCACCAGGGAAGGGTAGGCATTGTTGCCACTGACCAGGGCAAAATCCTGTTGTCACCCATTGCCCTTTGGCAGGAGTGGGAGACAGGGTGATCTGTTAGGACTGAACTGGCAGAACTGTGTGATCCATGCAGAAGGATTAGTAGATTATGGCAAAAAAAAAAAAAATGGGAAGCTCCCACATACATAGAGAACTTGAAGGAACTCCTCACATACGCCACCTTGACCTGGTCCTGTGCACAGCAGCCCTAACCCCTCATAGCATCTATGGTCCACCCAGCGTTAGCATGTGCAGCAGAGCTGTCCCAGAGCCTCAAAGAAAGCAGGACCTAGGCAAGTCTGACAACACAACCTAATATTTAAGTGCACTGCCTGGGTCACAGATAGATCTGCTGAGAAACAATGGGCATAGTAAACTCTAAGCTACTCCTAGGATGCTCAGAGATCAAAGGAAAACAAAGTCTGGACATCAGGCCCTGCAGAACAGACATATGGCAGATTTCACCAGACAAGGCCACTGACCAGAGGGAGGTAAAACAGCAATCTCAAAGAGAGTCGCAAGCCAGGGCCAGCTATCAGAATATTTTTTCTAAGAAGACCCAAAGTCAACAAATAAGATATTTTTTAAAAATGTGACTCATACTCAGAGAAAAAGCAAATCAGTAGGCACTATCATTAAATTTTACCAGAAAAAAAAAGACATAGTTACTCAACCCATTATTGCTAACTTGCCCAATTTCATTTTATTTTCGAAAATAAACAGACATTAAAGTTGTGCACATTTATATGACGCTGCGTAGTGTTGGAGTGAGAAGTGCGTAACGTCCAAGCAAAAAAAAAAAAAAGTGTTTTTTTATCTCTTCAAACTTTAATAAGCCTTATTTTATAATAGAAAAATCCAAAAATCAGAAAACTTTTTTAAAATCCTTGTCAAATGAAATGAAGAAATGCTGAAAACTATGACCTGGTAAACACAAAAATGAAAATATATATATATAAAGTATTTTAAAATAAACAATGTTAGTGAAATTTAAAAAATTAATAAATGATGGAATGGCTCCACCACAGGCCTGTGAGATGAGGACAAAAGAACTGGCTAACATGAAGACACTGACTGTAACTCAGTGTGAATACTTTAATCTGAAGAACCTAAAGGAAAAACAAAGCCTGAGGATTATCACTGCTAGAGTATGAGACCTTGGAAAGCACATCTCGTGCATACACCTAATGAGAGGGGAAAATTTAAGATAAACTGGTGAAGTGGTTCTCAAACTTAGAGAAAAACAATGACCTATAAATTATACAAATCAGCGAGCCCTGAGCCTACCAAGTCACTCACATGGACACATGTCTAGCCAACTGTGGCAACTGTTAAATTTAAAAGCTGTGAGAGAAAACAATTCTTTACACATGGAAATAACAGTGCAAAAATCTAATCAGATACGGTGATGGATGAAGCAGAGAATAACATATTTAAAGAGTCAACCGTGGGGGTGGGCGTGGGGGTCTCTCAAACAAGAATATATAAACAGTACTGTTATCACTTCAAAATAAGGTGAAAGTTCTCAGAAACACTAGAACTGCAAGGTTTCCTTTCTCAGCTGTGAGGTCTGTTCTGAGTCTCTGACGTGGTACACAGCTCGAGCAATGACCCAAGCACTTGGGCCATCTTCTACTGCTTTCCTTGGTGCGTTAACAGGGAGCTGAGTGGGAGTGGGGCAGCCTGGACTGGAACTGGTGCCCATATGGGATGTTGGCCTTGCCGCAACAGTTTATCATGCTATTCTTAAAACAGTGGATTTTTTTTATTCACTTGTTTTGTTAAATAATTTTTTACTTTCATGGTAACAAAACACCACTCCTGTCTCTTCTACACTAACAGTTTTGGATGGGAAGTTTTCTTTTATTTCTGTAATAACTGTGTCATTTACCTATAATTCAAGACAGCTTTGAGAAAAAGTTATCAGGGTTAGTATTGAAGTATCTAGAGAGAATTTTCTCATGGCAAAGGCAAGAGGTTGGGTATGTTGCCCCGAATGTAGCCATGCTGTGCAAATGCTTTGGTACCAGGCCTTTGGAATGTGAAATAAATCAACCTTGCCTTCTCTCTGTTTCATATATTTTTGTATGAGTTAAGTACATCCTTTTTGAAATTGATGCAAAAGTTAATAGATAAATGAAAAAACAAGGTTTTAAATATAGACTATGCTAAATTTGGCTTTTTTTAAGGACTTGTTTATTTTTATTGGAAAGGGAGATCTAAGCAGTAGAAGATGGCTCAAATTATGTTAGATTTTAGAACTCCATTTCTGACTGTTTCCTACTAGTAATAAAAGACTGTTTCCTGTCTGACAGGAACATCTAAAACACAATCCCAATCCTTTCCTTACTGTGGGGCCCTGGAGGAAAGCGTGGCTGTCTTCCTAGAACTGTTTCTATGAGACACATGAAATCTGTTCTTAACATTATTCGCTTCAATCACAGAATTGCCTTACTCAACTTCCTTGGAGATGTTGTCATCTCCTACAATTACTAAGTGAGCAAAATTAATACAACTATGTGATGATGTGTTGACATGTTTTTATTGTTTCTACTTTGAATTTTCTAACCCTCCAAATCTAAGATCTGTTCATTAAGAATCCTGCATTGTGAAAGAATGTTCCAGCTCTGAACAAGGGTAGAATATTAATCATCTGAAATTTTGGAAAGAGCTGTTGTAACTATTCAGTGAAAACACTTAAGTTATTACTGTATTTGGTACTAAACAACCTTAAATATTCATTTGATGAAAAAGAAAATATCAGTTAAGAAAGATACTATGATTTTGATAACCATGTTTTGTTAATAATTATTAAATTCTTTGCTTGTTCTTTAATTAGATTATATGTATATACCATATTTTTTTCAAATCTGTGATGAAAACATTGTTTTTAAGAACGGGCATTTGGTGTAGCAGTTAAAACAAACTTTGGGGCTCCTGAGTTTCTTATCAGAAAGCAAGGGTTCACATCCTGGCCACACCTCCCGTCTGGCTTTTCATTAACCCCAGCGGGCACCTTAGGCGGTAACAGTGACATCTCAAATATTTAGTGTTACAAGGGAGACCTGGATCGTGGTTCTGTCCTGACTCAGCTCTAGATGCTCTAGATGTTGTGAGAATTTATAGAATGAACCACACTGGTAAAAATTCTCTCTCTCTATTTCTCTCCTTTTGTCTGCCTTTCCCAAACCTTTGTAGTTGCTACCAAGTATTTGTAGGGTGAGTAACAGTTGGAGATTCTCTCACACAACCCAAATAATTTCACTTGTACTTCTAGAGTTCTGGTTGTGGGTAGCTATGCAACTCAGTCTCTTACTTTTAAAAAATAGTGTTTTGAGATGAAGTAATTGTCATTATATATATATATAGTCATATATAGTCATATATAGTCATTTTATATATGTGTATATATATATATATATTTACTCATTTGTCAATTATGGACTGAAATTTTTAATTTTGAAGTGTAAGGTCTTATTCAGGTTTTTATATCTGGGGAAAAATGTATCATTCAATGAACACATCAAAGTTTGGCTTTCATTAATTTACAAAAATTGTAGTAAGAATGTCATTGGCTAGAAGCATAAAGTCTTATGACTAAAAATATAAAATCAGTTCTCACGTTAATTAGTAGGGTTTTCATTGACATTTTATAGATGTTTAACATTTATCATTTGTCTCATGTATTCTAAGATTTTAATTTAAACTAATTTAAAAGGAACATTTTAAAAGAAAATCAGATTACTTTTATAGTAATTAGCTGGCTAGAAATGTCAGCAGACCAGAAGAAATATCAGCGAGTTTATATACAGCTTAGAAGGTAGAATATTTTAATTAGTTAGTAACAAGTAGAATATAGTAACTGCTTAGAACAGCATCACAAGTTTAAAAAATCATCAATGCGTTAATCATTTTAATTTAATTATTATACTTTGTCCTCAAACAAAATACTGCTATAGGTCCTAAGATTACAAGAAGATGGATAACATATATTTCAGACACATTAAAAATATTCACACTCTAGTAATATCCTATAGTATATTCATATTTTAATAAAAATTTTGAGAATTCTCTTACAATAAAAAATTGGCCTTCAAATGCAGTGCCTAAAATACAGTAGCTTCATTTAAAACTTTGGTTTAACAAAAGTAGTTGTACTGACATATTTTGACAATATAAATAATAATTATGAATGCTCGTTTTTCCTAGAATTGCATTATTGGTGCCTTAATTTGAGTGAGAAAAAAAATTCTCTTCCTCTGGTGTGTTCCCATATCTAATTGACTTCACTTTGGTGTGAAAGTGGGATATAAATAACAAATTTGCTCTCAGCATAAGCAAGTGGAGGTGTTGCTATAAATACAATTGTTTAGGCTCTGAAAGGACACAACCAGTTACTGTATCCATATGGATGTCAAAAAAAAAAAAAAAACTTTTTGGCTTTCTTCGTAATTATGTATAATATCACCAAATGTGGTCAAACCTACTTAATACATGTAGAAGATAGAATAATAAAGTATGGGTTCTGTCTTAATCACTCTGCTTTATTAAATATTAAAGGGCTGTTATTAATAGCACTTTTATAATGGATGTCATTTTCTGCCTTGAATGAAAACCTCATCTCCTTTCATGTATGCATTGCAGAAGTTATATAATCTTTTCAATTCGGAATCTTCTATCAAAGAGGAGTTCTTTTTTGGCGAGGTGCCACATCTCCTTTGTATTTGCCCCAGCCTTTTACATGTGGGAGATACTCAGAAGTGGCTTAGTGACTGAATAAAGGACCAGAGAAGCAAAGGATGAATAAATAAAGAGATTACCTGAAAGATCAGAAGGCAATGCTTTATTGTTTAGTTCAAATGAATTAGATCTGGTTTTACTGTTTAAATTTTAGTTGAATGGGAGATTTTGTAATCTATTGTATTTTAAAGTCCAGGTAATGATAACAGTGTTGTAACTGAATTCTACAATGTAAGAGAGTCTTTTAATTACATTTAATAAGCTAACCAATGGTAAAACAGTAATTTTCAAAAGTTTGTTACTTGGGAAAATTGTTTAATCCTGGACTACAAACCACTTTATAAAACCTGAGGTATTTATAGGCAGACTTAAAACAAAAGAAAATTCATAAAACTTGAGTTTTCAGGGAAGTTTATGACGGCTTATAAAAGGCTAACTTGTGTAGTACCTTGGCAAAACTTCACAAGGAACTCTAATGCTTAATCTCTGGAAACAACGGAGTTTTAATGGGGAACATATCATCCCTGTGCTAGATTTTGTAAAGAAAATAAGAATAGACCAGGCTTCTCAGCACCAGCATCTTAATGATGTTTCCTGTATCCTTAGCATGGTTTGGATGTGAGCATTCAGTATTTGTTAAACAAGACCTACCTGTAGGCAGAGGTCAGAAACTTACCAGGAAGGAAGACATCAATGAAGGTAAATCATCCAATTGCACAACAGATTTAGTGCATGGAAATATAGCAGGTTAACCACTCACCTGGAAAAGGCAAGCTATGTTTCTTATCTTGGATTAAAATCCTCAGCTTCTATTCCAGGAGAAATGTTCACTTGAAAATTAAATTTAATATTCTCCCCTCACATCTTCAAATGTATATGTTGTATAAGTGAATTAATTCACCTATGTAAAATGATAATACAAGAGAAAAAAATACCTTGTAGTGGGAATCAAGAAACTTAAGTAAAATACACAAATCTTTAGGAAACATTAATTAAAATAGATTTCCTAGGCTTCAAGTTAGTTTTCAAAGCATTTTCAATTTTGCCTCTAAGACTTCAGCATTAACTTACCTAATAGGTCCTGTCTCCAAAATCATTGTAAATAGGAACGATCTTAGTAAACCTGATGAATCAGGTGAAGGAATGCTGGTAGACTTTCACCAAAAAATCTGAGGAGACAATGCTGCAATACTTCAACTTCATTCCTCCAAAATATCCAAAAGCTCCTTGGTTTTCTTTCCTGAATGAAAATGTTTCCCTGTGGGGACCAGCTATATAGCTCAACTCTTGAAGTAGCCACCTGCAATGAAGGCATCCCTTGGGAGTCCTAGTTCAAGTCCTGGCTAGTCTTTGTTTGTTTGTTTGTTTTTTCCTTTCTTTGAGATTTACTTTATTTTTATTGCAAAGTCAGATACACAGAGAGGAGGAGAGACAGAGAAGAAGAGATTTGCCATTCAGTGATTCACTCCCCAAGTGGCCACAAAGGCCGGAGCTGTGCCGATCTGAAGCCAGGAGCCAGGAACTTCCTTCAGGTCTCCCACATGGGTGCAGGGTCCCAAGGCTTTGGGAGGTCTTCAACTGCTTTCTCAGGCCACAAGCAGGGAGCTGCATGGCAAGTGGGGCCACTGGGATTAGAACCAGCACCCATACGGGACCCTGGTGCATTCAATGTGAGGACTTTGGCAGCTAGGCCTCCGCGCCAGGCCCAAGTCCTGGCTGTTCTACTTCCAATCCGGTGCTCTGTTAGTGGGCCTGGAAAAGCAGCAGAAGCTAAATTGGGTGCCTGGGCTTCTGACACCTACGTGAAAAACCCAGATGGGATTTCTGGCCCTAGCTTCAGCCTTGCCCAGTTCTAACTGTCCTGGCCTTTTGGGGAAGTGAACTAGCTTAGAAACTGCCCTACCTTATTGTTGAGATTGAACCTGGAAACACTGAAAATGGATATTAACTGTTCATTCTTTTGAAAGAATCTCCTTCCTGCTCAATCAGGAAACAGGGATAAAAGACGAATATTTACCAGAACATGGTTAGAACTATCTAATCACAGAATTTGGTTTCAAAACATGGTTCATTAAGATCTTCCTCCTGTATCAATTTACAATCTCTATGATAAAATCTGAAATGCATCCCTCTTAATTTATAACTGATGCAGGTAAACGTCACTGTTACTGATATGCAACCTGCTTCTCTTTGGAGAAATCACCTGGGAAATGTGTAGACATCATCAGCCTGTGCAGAACCATTGCCTTGCAGCCATCCTTGGTAACTTGAAGTATCTTGAAGAAATACTTTTAAATGAAGTGAGATCAATGCTAGGTTGCTGTTGACAAATCTTTTATATGTAAGTATGTACTATAAACTTTGGATGGACAAGTGTTTGAACCTCCACGTCCGGGAATTGTGCCATCCATTCCCACAGTTGATTCACATGTTTTTTTGGCACTTTCCCCTCGTGCCATCTGCAAGGTTGGCATTATGCCCACTTGCAAGTTGGTCAGATCTGTGCCAACATAATGGGATTTCAATGGATAGGGCATAGAATGGTGCAGGATGTGGCATTTTAAAAAGGGAGACCTACCTTGGGGCGGGGGCACCATATTGGTTCAGCATATGGCCTTCTGAGGACACCTGTGGAGAAGAGGTGGGTGGAGGGAAGATGTGGAGTCTATGGACCTTCCAAATGGCAGCAACAAGAGCAGTGGGGACCTCTCTGTGTAGAGCACTGCGGGAAAGCGTCTTCCCCTCCATTGCAGATTATTATAGGCAAATACCCAGTGATGTGGGACTTCCCTCTACGCAGGTTGGCTAGCAGAAGACCAAGTGACATTCCCAACAAAATGCTCAGGGGAGTGGTTTGTTTCATTAAAACTAGCAATATGCCCTGTTTCTCTGAAGTCTGTGACGGGCTCTTTAAATGTTGGAAATGTCCTGAAAAACACTGAAAACTACACTGTTCTTAAGTTCTGGAGGATGATCAGTGAGGCAGGAGGTTCTGTTGGAACAGACAGGTTTCCAAATCCCTGTGACTTAGCACAGGGCAAATGTGACATAGTCCATCATCCAAGTTGTGCCTGTCTAAGTCATCCAGGTATCAAGTAGTTTGCATAATTGCCATGCCTTCTTGCGAGCATGGGTCATTTTGAAATTGCCCAGAGTGTCCGTGCAACAGCTAAGATGGCCAAAAGGAGTTCCAGTGTTGAATCCCTCAGATCAAAGTTGACACACACCGGCATTACCCACAGGCCAGAGCGGGTCAGTGGTCAACCTGCTGGGGCATATAGCAGAAGCTAGAATGTCAGTGAATGGCCGCCCCACTGCAGAGAATCTCGGCAGTCAGCCCTCTCCCTGCATGGAGAAATCCATGGGAGTAAGGGCCTGGTTCGCCATGGGGTGGCACCAACCCTGGAGTCTTTAACAGCATCCGTCTGACGTCTGGGCATTACTGTCCTGTTCTGCTCCCAGGTTGCCCACTCTCTGTGGCATGCCGCTGTTTTGTGAATGAATGGGTAAAGGAATGCATGTAAAAATCCCATTTCACTCACCTGAACAGTGAGATTGCATGTCGTAGATTATTTCTAGCGGTAAGGGAGATTTGCCAAGTCTGACGATTGAGGGAAATTACATATGTATTTCTTCTACCATTTTGTATAAACGTTTTGAAGGTAGACAATCTAAATATTTCCTTGAGGATTCTTTTTAAAAACTGGTTAAGAAGTAGTTTTAACTGTAGAAATTTGCCATTTTACCTCCCTAATTTTTTTCACTTTACATAGAGGTCTGGGCTTGCCCTGAACTTACTGTTTGGAGGCAGAGCAGCATCGTTCATGTGGGTAAGGTTCGTCATGGATTGTTGCATTTGTGTGATACACATCTGAGCTGGATATTTAAGCATGCTGCAAGGATTACTCTACTCCTACTTGAAAATATTAGGACAGCTGCTAGAACTCTCTAGGAGAAGAGAACCATAGTAATATTTCTAGTCACCTACACTGTTGGCAGGGTGTCCGTCCGTTAGCATCAGAGGCCTAGGAAGTCAGCAAGGCCCTGTAGACACAGCAGGGGCTAGAGAATTCATATCATATCGTGGCAAAGAAACAAACCTACTGATTATTTTAAACACCACTCACATTTTCTGCCACATGAGCAATTTGTACTGCCTTATCTTACTGGCGGAAGGCTGCTAAAATGTGTTTTCAATTTTTTGAAGAGTCTAAAGATTATGAACTCATAGTATAAAACAAATAGGTGCATACTTAACAGGTAAATTTGAAACTGATCTTTACGGTATTTGCTTTGAAGATCTATTATTTGTTTGTTTGAAAGGCAGAGTTAGAGAGAGAGAGAGAAATCCTTCCATGCGCTAGTTCACTTCCCAGATGGACACAACAGCGAGCTGCCAGGGCTGGGGAAGCCCAGAACTTCTCCTGGGACTCCCGTATGGGCAGCAGGGACCCAGAACTTCTCCTGGGATTCCCGTACGGGCACCAGGCTCCCAGAGCTTCACCTAGGATGCTCCTCTGGGCGGCAGGGGCCTGAGCAGTTTGGTCACAGTTTGATGCTTTTCCAGGCTTATTAGTGAGGAGCTGAATCAAAAATGGAACAGTTGGGACTCAAACTACATTCCATGAAATTCCAGCATCTCACGCAGTGGCTTAACTCACTGCAGCACCAACACTAGTATCTAAAACTGATCATTAAAGACAAAAGATCCACATAGTGAACTGGGTGTCTTGAAAATCTTCCCAAATCAGCAAACGTAAGGTTTATAGAAGAGAGTGTTGGGGGTAAAACATGATGAAGATGATGGAAGGAATACGGTTGGGCCACCTTAGAAGAAAATACACAATCATGTAAGAACAGCAACTGAGAAGGCTGTAAGGGAAGGAATGTCATATATGAGCTGTGTCCATGTCCATGGATAAACAAGGAGCCTGTAATACAATGCAATGCTGCTTTCTGCTTCTAACCTGACTGGCATTCTAGATACTGATACTCTGAAGTTTCTGGAAAGTTTTGAGCATGTTGACAGAATGGTTATAGGATTAACTAAGTTTCTACTGACCACACTTATTATCTAATTTACTTGGTTGAGATGAATATATTTAATATTTTGTAATATACTGACTAGTGTAGATTAGTGTAGAATAAATCTCAGAATCTGTCGGTAAACTATCTATGAGTCTGTAAAATGAGAAAATATTCCCCCAAGTCCATTTATAAACTTTGTGTGGACCCATACCTTTATTTGCTTTAACAAATACAGTGTTGATATTTTTGGTGTTTGTTTTGTTTTCAGTTTGGTTTTTTTGCTGTTCAGCGTTCCCATTTGCTAACAACTTCCTTTTGATGCACGTGACTTCTGACAATGGAACATTCATTCATTAAAAAAAAAAGAAGAAATGATAAGCAGAAGATTGCTTCACGTTTTGCAGCCACATTAGTAATCACACATCTCAAAGCAGATGAATGATGTTCTGTGAATCACAGGAGAAAGCGAGAGGCAGAAGAAGTCAATGAGATTATTTCTAGATGTCTCTTAGCTGCAAACCTCCAGCCACTCTTCATTTGTCACTACTGAACTGTAATGAGTCCGGATAAGCATACCCATTGAGCCAGTGATCATCTGAACTCCAGCTGATTGTCCTAGCAGCTGTGTGACTTCATTACCATTAGAAAAGCGTACAGCCAAGCCAGCTGGTATCCAAGCCGGCTACTCAATACACAGAGCATATCCGTTTGTTGGTTTACACATCTGAATTACACCAAGACTCCATGAAAAGTTTGCAGCATAACATAGAATCTGCATAAAGATTTAATTTAAAGGGTTTATCATTACTATGCCAAGTACAGATAGTTTGTTTTGTTTTCGACTGTGATATAGTATATTGTGGTTGTTTTCGGGTTCTTCCATAAATGCAGCTTGCTTGTGAAATTTGCATTTAGACACCAAACATAACTGCACATCATAATTTCCCAGTTAAGAAAACATCTTTTTGGTTCTGTTTGTTTTAGTGCTTCCAACAGTGCATTTTCATTTTCTAAGGCAGCTTTCATGGAAGACAGTTTCGGGAACTCGCTAATGGCTGTTTAGCTTCCATCTGTCCCCTCCCTTCGGCCTGTATGCCGCTGCCTACACCAAGTCTCTTAGCCCTCATTTGGACTTGCAAAGGTTTCTTCCTTGCTGCCCTCTACATGTATTTCAGAACTGTTTTTAAATTTCATCCCTTAGCAGTATATCGTAGCTTATTCTTTGTTTACCCATGTCACAAGCAACTGGAGTCCAGGAGCCAGTGGAACACAGATGCATAGTTTCATCCAGAGTCATGGAATAAGTCAGGGAGTTCATTGCACTAAATTCTGAAAACCACGTCTGTTCTGAGGATGCCACCGTCATTCATTTCTGGAACTTTTTGCTTCAGTAACAATATAGATCATGATATAATGCATAAGCCCTGTGTTACAGCAGAAGAGAGAATGCCCCTTGCTTGGTCCGCTGTCTAGTCCTCAGTGCAATGCTGAATGAGGAATGAGCAACCCCTGCTGATGACAGACACTCAAAGCCCAAGTTTGGTTTGGTGAAGAACTACTTTGAGGAAACCCATGTTACACAAATATTTCTTTAGAAAAACAATTTCGTGTAGGTTCAGCAATAGACCTTACACAGATATCGGGGCACTTTGGAAGTGTTTTGTTGAACTGTTGAGCAGGCGAGAGTAAAGCAACGCAGATATTTCTCAGAGAAGTTGCATTGCAGGGAAGCACGCAGCACAGGGAAGGAAAGCAAGCCAAGAGCTGAATTACTGCAGGCAACACCAAAACCAGAGATAGCAAGAGAAGGGCTGTCACGTGTTAAGCTGTCTGGCATTGCCCTTGTTGATTCCTGATTTTTATAAGAAAACTAATTCTTGTTCCAGCTGTGAGTCACAGGAACCTCCATGGGTGAGGAATAAATGATAAGTAGAGCCACGATCTTGGCTACATCCTGTCCAAGATGGTGAGAACTGTAATAGACTCCGAATGATCACTGATAATACAAAGTAAAATGAGAGCTCTGGTAGAGATTGGGCTTCAGGTTCACAGACCACGAAGAGGCGTTGCAGCTGGAATTTGACTAAAACCCAAGATCATGAAAATCAAACCTCAAACTGTCAGTCAAATGATATAATATGTGAAAGTTACATTTCTGTCAAGTTCGGGTAAGGTGCCAACTTTTATAAATAATATGCTAGTATCAGAAAGATAACTCTTATCAGAAGTATTTCAGAATTGTAAATGTATACTGATGGGACTGCTGTGTTTAGCTAAGTTACCAGTCATCTGTTGGTGTGTAACATACAACTTCCAAATGTAGTGGCTGAAAACAGCTGTTGTATGTTACTCTGGAATTTGTGGGACTGAAGTTTGGGAACTGTTCAAGTTGCTGCTTTTTTTTTTTTTTTCCTTTGAGTCTTGGGCATAACTCTGATGTCCTGGGTTTGGAAGACTCAAAGCATTTTTATCACCCACACATCTGGCACTTTGGCTTTAGTAGAATCCTCTTGCACTCAAGGATTAAACCTCTCTTTGCTCATAGCAAGAAGGAGTTTCTTTCATGGAAGATGGATCTCCTAAAATAAGCTCTCTTGAGAAGGGGTATGGAGGAAACTGCAAAACCTAAAATGTCACACCTACAGCACTCCTCTAGAGGGCGGAAGAAACAGACATCACTTTTCACTGAGTTCTGACCCAATTGACCAGATAGAGAGAATGCACCATTGCCATTGCTGAGAGAAGCCACAGTGCCCCCACCCTTTTGCTTCTAATGTAAAATATCACCACCATCCCCAAGGACCCATTGACTCAAGCCCAGAATGTCATTATTTAAATCAGGTTCAGATTCAGGTAAGTCTTATGCTTCATACTACAGGCCCTTACATTTGATTCAACTTGAACTAAACACCTGTTAAACAAAGAGAAAAAATGTGAGAATGCCACAAACACACCCAAGACAAAATGGCATAGAAGAAGAGTTATCAACATTTCATTCAAAACTATCAAGGTTCCACCCCCCCACCCACTGACAGATGAGTAGGCCCTGCCCTCGCAGGCATCGTGTCTGCTTCCTCCAATGTCAGCCATTATGAAAAGGTGGGTCAATAACCCCAACTGGAAGCTGTACTCAACAGTGTAAAAGTTTCCTCGCTGCAACAGACTGGAGGCAGTTCTGTCAGCTGCGCGTTCAACATGACTTCCTACGGACTGCAGGTTCTTCAAGTACAAATCCATGTGACTCCAGAAAAATCTGTTCTTATTTACAGTCAAACAAATTTTCATTGAGTATCTCTGTGGGAGTGTCAGCCTTGCATGCCTGGTTCTAGCTCCTGGGACCAGTTTTGTGATAATACAAGCCATAAGAGGCAGCAGGCAATGGGCGAAGGAGGCTTCTGCTACCAATGCGGGAGACCTGGAGTGAGTTCCAGGCTCCTCAGCTTAGTCCCAGCTGTTTAATGAATCTGGGTAGTGAATGAACAAACAGGAACTTGCATGTTCTCTCTCACTGTCAAATGCAGAAACGACAAGTGTATACCAGTCCCTGTATAACAGTCTTTTTGAAATCCAGTAGAATACTTCCTGCCAACTTCTCATTTAGAGACGAGTTTGGCTTACTGCAGATAATTCTTTGAGCTCTTAATTCTGCTATCTTGGCCATTATTTCATTTCCAGAAAAAAAAAAAAAAAAAACCATGGTTTTCAGTGTGCTATCTTCCTGTAGTAGGTTAGGGGCTCAACAATCTTTTTCCATTGCTAGCACTCATCTTCAGCCATGTTGGAAGAATTTACTTAAAAACTTCATCTGTTTCCTTTGACTGAAACTGAAGTCCACCGCAACAGACAAAAATGCAAACTTTTCATGTCTTCCCCATAGACGTTAACAGGGGAATTGCCCCTGACATTGTTGAAGGAAAATGCACTCACAAGTCTTTGAACTCCCATCAGCAGTAATGCTAAGGAGTACAAAGGACACTCTTAGGAGCTTTAGACACAACAAGGAAGGCTTTTCAATCATTTTGAAGTCTTTCTTCTTTTTATTGTTATAGTTGTGACAGTAGACACAGAGCTCCTATGTGCTTGTTCACTCTCCAATTCTAACAATGTGGGACTAGGCCCAACCCAAGCCAGGGGCCAGGATCTCAGTCCAAGTCAACCATGGGGTGACAAGGACCCATCACCTATTGTCTCAGGACATACATTAGCAAGAAGCTGAAGTCGAGAGAGGGGCTGGGGACCAAACCCAGACTGGCCCACCTGGGAACCGGAAATCGTTAGCTACGTCTTAGCATGTCAACCGCTTCCCTCAGTACTGAGGTCATAGCAAGGCTAGGGCAGCTCACAGGAGTTTATCCTTTTCGGAAACCAGTTCCTCTTTTAAAAAATCCTGAGAGTCTCAGGAAGAATTGCTGAGCATGACCAGAGAAAACGAAAGATTTTCTCTTCAAACGCACCCAGTTTTGATTCAGTAATTTTTTATTTTATTGTGAAAAGTGTAAGTGCTTTTATTATCTCATTTGCATTTTGTAGGAATAAACTAGACGATGTGAATGCATACTTCTCTGCATTTTTTTCTAGAAAAGGAGCCATTGTCAAAGTTTATTAGATACTCTTCCTATTATCCATGTAACAAGAAGGAAGAATATTGCTACGCATTTCATCAGCTTGCAACAGGAAACACCTTATGCTGCTCTACCCTCTAACAGCAGTCTTCTTTACTCCGAGGACTCCCTTTTCTCCTTGGAGTCTCTGCCAGACGCAAGGCCCTATATGACTGTCATCAGTGTCATTCCCGTTCAGCAAGCAGCATGTATACCGCACCATGGGGGTCCTGATGCTTAGTTTTGATTTTCATTACTGTTAACAAATACAGTAACATTGAAAGGGTGAAAATTAAGAGACTTTACCAGATATTTGAAAATACTATTAGGAAAATAATTAACTAGTCCACTTTTAGTAAGGTTAGCAGCAAAAAAAAAAAAAAAAAAAAAAAAAAAAAAAAAAAAAAAAAAAAAAGCAACAACAACAACAACAAAAATCTTACTTTTGTACCAAACATCTACTAAGGACTCTGTGAATCCACAGTTGCTGTTTGCAGTTTAAAAATGAGCAATCTTGAAATATTGAGGAAAGAAGAATTTTATTTCAAAAGCATCTCAGAAATAATAAGAAAGCATTTTGGAACTTCCCAGAAAATAGTTGAAGTGTAAGATAATTCTTAATCTAGGTCAACGCCGTTAAAGAACAAAAATGTTAACACAGGTCAAAATCCACAGAAGCGAAGAGCCATTGATTCTTAAAGCTAATGCTGATTCGGAATAAATTAAATGTATGTTTTTTAAGTTACGGAAAATAAAGTTAGGACAAAAACATACACAGTACTGACAAAATGTGAATAATAATTGCACGAGACAAAGTAAACTCTTGGGTTATGGTGGTGTTCAGTGTTACTATTTGGAGACAAGCCCATGAGAGAGGCAGTGGGCTTTCCTCTGAATGCCAATGCTAGAGAGGAAGCAGTGTAAGGAACAAGCATCTGGATGCACTGCCATAATTCTAATGTTCTCTGCTTTAGGCACCTACAAATGTTAGTGGTGTGTGATAAAGCATGTGTGCATAACTGCAACAACCCAGCAGGTGCTTGTCAATGGTTCCAAGCATGGAGGCTGCCTCAGTCTCCTTGACTGTATAAGGCATTCTCACACAGGCTTCTGTTGGAATGAAGGCTTTGTGACTGTGTCTCCCAGATCTGCTGAGCCTTCCAGTGTGCCGTTTGTGTTGAAGTAGTCATGGACCAGAAAATAGTGGAGTGCAAACCAAATGATGCTTGCCACAGGGTTGCATAGATAGTGAAAATGAATCATGTGTTTGTGGATTAGAGAAGCAAAGAACTCACTCACCTCTCTCCTCCCCCCCCCTCCAGATTTATTTATTTTTATTGCAAAGTCAGATATGCAGAAAGGAGAAGAGACAGAGAGAAAGATCTTTTGTCCTCTGATTTACTCCCCCAAGTGGATGCTAACCACTGGAACTGAGCTCTGGCCAATCCGAAGCCAAGAACCAGGAGCTTCTTCCAGGCCTCCCACGTGGTTACAGGGTCCCAAGCTTTCCCAGGCCACTAGCATGGAGCTGCATGTTAAGTGGGGCCGCTGGGATACAAACCGGTGCCTGGGCCGTGCAAGGCAAGGACGTTAGCCATTAGGCTACTGCACCAGGTCCTCACCCATGTCTTTTGAAGAACAAGCCACATGAGTAAAACATATTGCAAGCTGGAACCATGTTTTTAGCAAAAATTGAGATAAATCTTGCTTCTTGCCAATTATGATCATCTTGGCATCTTACAGTGACAATAGACAGAGGCAACACCTAGGTGCCAATGCAGAACAGGGTCAGATTTCTGGTAGGGGCACAGTTAGTAAGAGGGAGAGAAAATGGTCTGAAGCACAATTACATTTGGTGAGGGGGTGAGGAGTTAGTTATTGAGCACATTTTACCATCCAAAGCACCAGCACAAAGCCTTCCGTTGACCTATCAAAATCAAGCCATCCTGTACAGATCGCAGTCAGCTCTCAGAATGAAGCCGAGCTCCGAAATCAAGATTTCCTTTTCTCTAGTCAACAAGCAAGGACTCCACATCTGTTGTTTGTTTTTAAAGATTTATTTCTTTTTATTGGAGAGGCAGATTTACAGAGAGAACGATGGAGAGAGGAAGATCTTCCATCCACTGGTTCACTGCCCAAATAGCCGCAATAGTCAGAGCTGAGCCGATCCAAAGGCAAGAGACAGGAGCCTCTTCTGGGTCTCCCATGCGGGTGCAGCGTCCAGAGGCTTCATGCTCAACTGCACTGCTTCCCAGGCCACAAGCAGGGAGCTGGATGGAAGTGTAGCAGCTGGGATATGAACTGGTATCCATATAGAACCCCAGCACTTGCAGGTGGTGCATTAGCCAATTGAGCCATTGTGCCGGGTCCAGGCACTTTCTGTCAAACGAAATTAAAACTTTACTTACATTTCCTCAGAAATCTTTCAGTTGATACGAAATGTGTTTCTTCACCCTCCATGCCTGGTTCCTTCCAGCTCCATCTCCAAGCAGTTCCTGCCCGGCAGCCTCTTTGGCCACCGGTATAACAAACCCTGGAAGAAATCAGAAAATGTAAGGCAAGTGAAGAAACTGGATCACTGCATAAGACAATTGATAATGTAGACATATATTATGTTAGAATTAATATTTTCTTATGGCAAAATGCTGTCTTGTTGGGGGGGGGGAAGCTTACTAATGCTTACGGATAAATCAAAGCAGGCTAACAGAATAGTACGCATTGTGCCGCTTCCCCAAGATTGCGTTCAGTAGGCCTTCATTCAAATGATGTCTCATCAACTCCCACTCCCGTGCAGGTTCATCAAAGCACGTAGTCCGATTATGCTCTGCCCTGACTGTGTGGGCTTGTGTGGCTGAGATTCCATGGCTTATTACCTACCCTACATTTTCTTTTACATTTGTATTATTATTATTATATACCACTTTGTGTAAACTGCTTTGGTCACATGGATGTCTCCTTAGCAGAGCGATTTTTAAAATAGAGCATTTAGACTTGTGCGTCTATTTTGGAGATGGAAAGACATGAAAGCAAGGTAAGCGTCATGAACAGATGCTATTGAAGAGAACACATGCAATGAATCCCTGCACTAAAACCATGCCTGCTTGCTTTAAAAGACATTTCTTTGGGCCTGGTGCTGTAGCCTAGGGCTCAAGTCCTTGTTTTTTATGCCTGGATCCCAGATGGGTGCTGGTTCTAATCCCAGCAGCCCCACTTCCCATCCAGTTCCTGCACCTGCGTGGGAGACTTGGAGGAAGTTCCTGGCTCCTGACTTTGGATCAGCATAGCACTCCGGCCGTTGTGGCCACTTTGGGAGTGAATCAGTGAATGGAAGATCGTCTCTGTCTCTCCGCCTCTCCGTACATCTGACTTTGCAATTAAAAATAAATAAATCTTTTTTTAAAAAAAGACATTTCTTCATAACTTCAAAATGAATAGATGCAAATCGCAGACCTTTTTAAGTGGAAATGTTTCTGTACTGAATCTAACAGCGTCAGAGCACAGAATGATGGTTTTCCAACTATTTTAGAATTATAAGAATGTAACTCAATAAAAAAATAGAAGGGCCACAGTTTCGGCACAGCAGCTTAAGACGCTGATGTCAGCACCCTAAATGAGTTCTGATTTGGGTCCTGATTGTTGCACGCATTTTCTAGCTCCCTGCTGGTGTACATGGAAAAACAAAAACAAAAACAAAAAAGGTGCAAGGGCTTGATAAAGTTTAGACTATAAGCTAATCTTGCCTGAACGGGCATTTGGAAATAAACGTGATTTTTCAGCATTCAGTACTGCTCTGTAAATGACCCAACCAGTCATGCCTTAGAAGAACGGCAGGGCTGAGCTGGGTTCAGACACGGCTTCAAGTGTTACACCTTTTGTTGAAGCTCACTTAGCTGGTTCGGTTACATGGATTGTAATGACCAGTTCGTAGTGATGTGGTGAGCTGCTGTCGCCCGGGTTGGTGCAGGCCAGGTTTACCAGGGCCTTGTCGTCTACTGTTTGCTAGCGTTTGTAGTACAGGCCGGTTGTGCTGCCTGGGAGCTGGCTGGAGGTACCTTCTTTTAAGCTATGGGGAGCAAAGACCTCTCCTTGTGGTGTGGTAGAACTCTTGTGAAGTGATTCCAGAAGCACACCCACCCTTACAGTTAATCTTCATTTCGATCCTGGGTGTCTTGAAGCCCTATAAAGTCTTGTTAGAAGCGCATTCTACCTGTGTATATTGACTTCTGATACCCTACCTGAAAACTGGATGCATCACCACAGATAGAGTATCATAATGAAGTTATTAACAATATCTGAAGCAACCGAAGTCACATTTCCTATTTTTGGCTTCATTGTAAAAAATAATTGCTACAGTGTTACAGTACTCTATCACTTGGGTCTTGCCAGTGATTTTTTTTTTTAAGATTTATTTTTCTTATTGGAAAATCAGATATATACAGGGAGGAGGAGAGACAGAGAAGAGAGATCGTCTGTCCACTGATTCACTCCCCAGGTGGCTGCAACCGCCGGAGCTGAGCCAATCCGAAGCCAGGAGCCAGGAGCTTCTTCCAGGTCTCCCACGTGTGTACAGAGTCCTAAAGCCTAGGGCCGCGGTCTACTGCTTTCCCAGGCCACAAGCAGGGAACTGGATGGGAAGTGGGGCCACTGGGATTGAAACTGGTGCCCATATGGCATCCTAGCATGTGCAAAGCAAGGACTTTAGTCAGCAGGCTACCATGCTGGGTCCCTTCCCAGTAAGGGGAGTGAGGAAGAGATTTACAAAGATTAGAGTTTTCCAAAGCACAGGGCTTTATTGAAACCCAGCACAGCTTGTCCTATAGTACATGTTCCAAAGGTTTTAGTTTGAAAAACGGCTTTGAAAATTTCTTAGAAATAGTCATTTGAAACAAAATGCCCATCATATTGCACCATTGTATCCCTCTATTTGCTTCAGTCAATCCTAGTAAAAGAATCACAAACACTATATTTTTAATGAAATATCAACGAATGATAACTAAGAATCAAAACCCTACCCATCTTACTATATTATCACTTTTTTATATTTAAAATATGCCTGAGGTCTATCTTCAAAATTCCCAGAACACATTGCTTCAGGCAGTTATTATAATTTCAGCCTCATGGGTGTTACTTCTGCAGTGTACATTTGCAATAGAAAAGCCCTTTAACAAATATGGGCTAGCCCTAACCCTAACCTTAACGCTTACAAGGGTTACCTTTAACAAATATATAGCCCACAGTTGAAAACACTGCTGCAGTAGATTCTAAGGAGCAACCCAGTCAGTAGGTTAAATATTAATTTCAATGTCTACATCACGGGTAACTCTGCTCTTTGTGGTCAGTCTTTTTCACAGGTAATTAATAAGCACAGGATTAGAATGCATACGTTTACAAAAGTGCCTGATACGTTTAAAGACAGCCCTTCTCTTTACAGCAGGCATGGAGCTTCTCTCTCTCATTCCCTCCCCCAGCCCCCAGTCTACTCAGCAACAAATTTGCAATTAATCATTTGTTGATTGCAATGAATGACCTGTCAGTAATACCAAAGTCAGACAACTGAATGAGTTACACTAAAACGCCGTGTTTTCTTTTGGCCTCGGGAATGCTTGTCCAACTCCGTATCCTGGAATGGATTTTGAAGAGTTGTTTTGAAGCAAAGCTTGTCATTTCTAAAGAGACACTGCAGACCGCTCTAAGGGTATTAATCAAGACATGCCCTAACTTTCTTTCGGCACTACACTGTTTGGACATCTGTTCTGACTCCTTCTATGTGAACCGAAAGTCATACCAGATAGGAGAATAAATGAAGGGTTTCATTATCTTAAATGTCATAACATTTGTTTGAATTATCATGTGTAGATTTTTAGATGCTGAAATTGTCATCTTAGTTTTGTTTCATCTGTTTTGCTGTCCTTTCAAAAACACTACGTGCCTGAAAAATTCTTTTTCCAATTGCATTAAAAATTTAGAAGAAATAATTTACAATATTTTGTAATAATAGCGAAAATATTGTGGATGAGCTGTATAGTCTGGTAATTTCAAAAATCATAAATATTTTACTGGGAAACATACCCTTTTAGAGCACAAAAGGTTTCTTATTATAATGCCAGTGGATTTAGTGGCAAACAATGCATGTTAAAAGAGCCATTTGTTGACCATTATGCCAGCTCTCTTTGTGTGATGGTGTTATAGGTTTTATGTGTCCACTTATTAAAGTATTTCCCATTGTGTGTATCAAGATTGCATAGTGCCACTAACTGGTCGGGATCGCTACTGGAAGTCAGGAGTCAACTTGCATTACAATAGGAACATATTGGAGGCTTTCATTTAAACAGCAATAAATAATTTGATTTGATAAATATCAACAGTACTACAAAATCTGATTTTAACAACTTCTTGGAAACTATATTTTCAGGGAAAAAAAAAGTGACACTAATTATGTGGAGCGAAGTCATATAAAACTCTTAAAAAACTACCGTTTCAAAAAAAGCACAACTAATTATATAGAGTTAACTCTATCATGAAACTGTTTAATGAACTTATCCAGTAGGCTTGCAGACACCCATAGTAGCAAAGGCTGATTAAACATCTGTATTTGTCTGCTCCATTTCATGTTACAGCAGAGGAATAGCAAATAATTTGACATACATGAAATGAATTAGCTAAATCGTGGAAGCAAAGCAGCATTTAACAAATGTGCAATTTTGAATACCTTCAAAGTGGCCCAGGAGCTTTTGTTCCTTTGTGAAGTTTTTGCATACTTGATGTCAGAGATGAAGCTGTTTTGCCTGGCAAAACATTTCAGTCCAAGATGCCCAACAGTACAATGTTCACACAACTAATTTTAGTTATGCTGTTTGTGTAGGTTATTTTTTTTAACCAACGTTGCTTGTTTGAAAAACATAAGAAAAAGTTCAGCATGACATAGTTGAAAAAATTAATTAACTGACATTCTTTTGGGGCAGTAGATTACTGAATTAAGATCAGCACAAAATGGAAAAACAAAATCCTTCGGAAAGATCAAGCATAGATTCCTCAAGCAGTTTATGTGGTTTGCGATTGACATCTAAAATCTGGTTGACTCATAAAGTTCCAAATGCTGATTTAATTCAAATGTTGCAGATAGTCAATGATTTACAATATTTAACTAGGAAATAGAAAAACATAAGGAAAGCTTCTACTGGAAAACTTCTATAAGTTCATTATATATTTAGTCTAAGCTAAGGAAGCTCCTTATAACTTTTATATGAAGATTATGTTCATAAATTTTAAATGTCCCGAGCTCTTAACAAGTTTAAACTAATCTGTTGTTCCTAACTGATATGGAGTTTTGGTGGCATACATGTGTTTACAGATCTTATATTGGATTATAGACAAGTGAAGATTCTGTTTACATTGAGTTTGTCTGATGAATATGTAATGCTGCTGTAATTTATTTTTGTTCTTACAGTTTACAGTGGTAGGTCTGTGCTGGAGACGTTTTCATGACAGATAGACTTCGAATTGTAACAAGCCTGGTGCTGTTTCTAGCCAACGATTTGTTCAGCATTACTGTGCTTTCCTTTTTGTCTTCACATTGCAACATGGAAGATAAAATGCCTTGTTCAATTCATCATTTATTCACAGGAACATAATTGAACACATATTTTTTTGCCTAATCACAGAAACATTTTGCTAAAAACTAATGTAAAACAATTTCAGCATAAATAACAATACCAGGCAAATACACCTCTCAAAGTTTGCATAAGCTATAAATGCATTCAAAGTGCATTTATTGAAACTTGGCTATGACTACATCAGTGTGGGTGGAGAGCTTTGTCTTGTGCGAAATTTGACTATGGTTATTGCTCTTTGTGATCGCCTATAAACAATATGATTAAACTGATTTTCAACATCATTCAAATTTGACTCTTCCTTGCACTTTAAGTATACAAGGATATTTTTCGGTTTTTACAATATTAATGAGTTTAAAATATCAAAATGATTTAAAGAATTTGGCACTTATTTTTAGAAGTGAGTCCATTTTTACAGAGGTTTATGAAATCAGTTTAGTTGGTAATAGAAGTCTGCAGATACTTGTAAATGTTTGGTGGATCCAGGGGCCTTGTGTATGGAAGAGCAGATTATCTGAATAAACCAGGACCTTTGATAGGCAAGCTCCAGCCTCAGTTACAGAGACAGAGCAATGACCTCATTCAAAGGAGTCATGGGACTAGGATGGCTTTCCTGTCAGATCGCTTCAGCACGGAAGGGTTATCTGGAACACTTGCTGTGGCTTGGGTGGGGTGGGATCAAACTTGAGTTAAGTCAATGGTAACAGAAAAGAAAATCCGGAAGGGGGTTGTCAGGGACTGGTCAATGCTGGAGAGAAGGGAGAAAGTGGTGGCTGGATGCTGCAGGTGGAAGAGGCGATCCTGGTGACGTCTTGGCTATCAGATTAGCATTGCATGGACTGTGCAGTCACTGTCTTCTGTCCTGAAATGATCACAAGTCATTGAACTCCTACCACCCGAGTGAGAAATGAAGTCTCTCACTCTGTGAATAATAAGTATACATAGTAATCAGTGCTCTGTGCCCAGGCATCATTCAATGAAGACCTGATATAAACAAACACTCATGTTCAGATGTTTACCTTTTAAAATGCTGAAGTTATTAAGAAAAAAGCAGGAACGATCTAATAATTATGTTAAAGTCCAGACAAGAGGCTATGATAATAAAGAAAATATTCTTGTGCACAGTTGCAAGTTGCTTTTACTGACATATTTAAAAGATAATGTATAAGTATTTTGAAAGATCATAGCTTGTGAATTAAGACATATGGCATTTTCTCTAAATGCTAAACTTCAAGTTTTTGAGTGTAATGAAAAGCAAAAATAGCTATCATTATTGGATGTTTTCTGTACTCCAAGTATTACTTTGACTCTTCAATCAATTATCTTCTCATTTTTTTCTCAGTGTTACCTCAACCAGAGGAAACAATATTCCCCAGACCCACTACAATAGGAAATGATAAAGAATTCAGAGAGAAATATTTCCATTCAGTGCTTTATCTGTCTCTTCCATTACATATCAAATAGCAGCTTATTTGACTTTGTCAATAAAATAAAAATGAGAAGTTTTTAAATGATGAAGCACATTTTTTGACTCACAGAAAAGACCTTTTATTAATATTTTGAGATACACTACAGAGATTGAAAGACAAGTTTGTCATAAGTGATTAAGTAGACATTCATTAAAAATCAAATGCATTTTTTTAACAGAGTTCTCACACAGAAAGTCCTAGTTTATGTAGATCTGATGTGACATTCAATACTTTACAAATCAGACAATCCATTTTAGACTAAATTGTATGATTTTTTTAAAGATTTATTTATTTTTATTGGAAAGGCAGATATACAGAGAGGAGAGATACAGAGGAAGATCATCCATCTGATGGTTCACTCCCCAAGCATCCACAATGGCCAGAGCTAAGCCAACCCAAAGCCAGGAACCAGGAGCTCTTCCGGGTCTCCCACGCAGGTGCAGGATCTCAAGGCTTTGGGCTGTCCTCGACTGCTTTCCCAGGCCACAAGCAGGGAGCTGGATGGGAAATGGAGCTGCCGGGATTAGAACCGGCGCCCATATGGGATCCCGGCACGTGCAAGGCGAGGACTTTAGCCACTACGCTATCAGACCAGACCCCTAATTGTATGATTTTAAATGCAGTGTAAACCAATAAAACATCCGTTACCAGTTTTGTTTTAAGTTATAGAAGGCTTTCATTAAAATTCCACCACACCTTGATAATTACCCGTAGCTTTTTTGTTTCTTTTAAAGATTTATTTATTTTTATTACAAAGTCAGATATACAGAGAGGAGGACAGACAGAGAGGAAGATCTTCCATCCGATGATTCACTCCCCAAGTGAGCCATAACGGCCAGTGCTGCGTCGATCCGATGCCGGGAACCAGGAACCTCTTCCAGGCTTCCCATGCGGGTGCAGGGTCCCAAAGTTTTGGGCCATCCTTGACTGCTTTCCCAGGCCACAAGCAGGGAGCTGGATGGGAAGTGGAGCAGCTGGGATTAGAATGGTGGCCATATGGGATCCCGGCGCGTTCAAGGCAAGGACTTTAGCCACAAGGCCACGCCACCGGGCCCTACCCGTAGCTTTTTAAAACATAAACTTTAAATCAAACATTTTATGTAACAATCTAAAATCTAAACACAAATCAAGGCAAAAATAAGTTAGAAGCATTTCTTTATACAAATGAATTACAAAAGATCTTACATGAGGTTTTTTTTTCTCGTCTACATATTCACCTAAATAAGAAGAATTAATTTTGAAACTGATTTAAAGTACTCCAATTTCAACAAAGATCTTTATTATTTTAATGGTGCTTGCTCTTAACTGGTGAAGCAGGGAACTGAATGAAAATGTTTGTAATTTTGGAAGCGCAATTTTTTAAATTATGCAGTGGCAACATGTAAAAATTCTATAATTCTTTTTTCATATATTTCATATAAATAATAAGGGTCAATATTGTCAACTTTGATAATGAAGATACTTGGATGTTAGAATTAAGTTACCTTGTTAGCATTATAGCAAGGTTTCCCATATATTTTGGAATTTTAATAACCCTTGTATTTTTGCTTTCTATTATCATGTATGGTTATTTTGAAATTATGAACCCACACTCTTATGTAACTATATATACTAATACATATATAGGTACCATAAGTAGTTTTTAAGAGGTTTTTGTTTTGATGTTTGCTTGTTTGTTTGTTTGAAATACACTCCCCAAATAGCCACAACGGCTAGGGCTGGGCCAGGCTAAAGCTTGGAGCCCAGAAGTTCATGTTGGTCTCCTACGTGGATTACCGGAACCCAAGTACCTGGAGCATCTTCTACTACCTTTCAGTGTGCATTAGCAGAAGTTGGATCAGATGCAGAGCATTCAAGACTCAAATTGTTACTCCAGCATGGGATGCTTTGCAAAAACTCAAGTCAGTTGCAATAGCCAACTGATATCTTTCAAGACTATATGTTCAAGCCTATTAGTTTCTCTATATGTTCCTAATCTTTACACATGAACAGTTTTTAAAGCAAAGACACACTAAGAAGTATTAAATATTAAATGTTACCATCTTTTATAAATTTTTATTTCAAAATCAAATGGAGAGAGAGAAAGAGATAGATCTTTCATCTGCTGGTTTACTCCCCAGATGGCCATAACTGAGCCAGGACCAAGCCAGAAGCCAGGTGGATGACGGTAGCCCAGACATGAGCCAAATTCTGCTTCTCTCTCCAGGTCATCAGCAGGGAGCTAGATGAGAAGCCAGAACACCAACTGGTGCCCATGCGGGATGCTGCTAACAGAGCTGGATGCTCTATCAGCTATACCACAGCAGTAGCCCAGAAATTAAATAAATTCTTGCATTAGGAACTGCATTTTTGGGAAATACACTTCTTCCTTCCCCGTGAAAGGGGTACAGTTGTTTCAATTTGTCATCTAGAGTATGAGTTTAGAAAGTTTTATACTAATGTTCAGTTTAAAAAATGACCAAAATATTTCAGCATGGTCAAGCAGAACTTGGTCATCATGTCTGAGACTGCTAGTTTCTCTGTCCTTGTTGGAGTGCTGAGTCAACCGCATCCCTCCAGCCCGCATCCGGATGCTCTCACCTGATCATTGCTGCTCCTGTTACCACTCAACCAGTCAACATCCACTCACCATGTCCAAAATTCATCTCTCAAATATTGCATGAATATTTCTTTTCATCCATACTGCTACTGCTATGTTTCAACTACTATTTCATTATCATTCTAATATGGAACCCAAATGAATTATCCCAATATTGTCTAAGTGATTATTCTAAAGATGTAAATATGATGCTTTCTTTAGTAAAATGCCCATGGTTTCTTGCTTTTAGAATCAAAGTATTACCTTCCTTACATAAATTTAGGTCTTTCCTTTTCAGTTTGCCAAGTAAGCCCAGACAGAGAGGCCATGGAATATGTGAAAGAAATAGGGATTTGGACTAATTCAGCTCAAAGACAGTATGTTTAAAAAACATTAAAAATGTGGAAGAATAAATAAAAGTAAGGGTGAGATGAAGGAAGGAAGGAGGGAAAGAAGGAAGGAAGGAAGGAAGGAAGGAAGGAAGGAAGGAAGGAAGGAAGGAAGGAAGGGAGGAAGGAAGGAAGGGAGGGATAGAGGGAAGAAGAAAAGAAGGATGGTACAGAGAGAAGAGAGGGAAGCAAGAAAAAAAGATAGAACGTGAAGAGAAGGAAAGAAGGCTGAGACCCAGTTGCCAAGAGGGCCAGGCCGTAATTTGTAGTGAAGCGGAAAAAAAAAAAATGTCAGATTACAGTCACACAAGCGGTTAGCACAGGAAGCAAAGGTAGACAACTCAGTTGGTAATTTACATAGCAAAGGGAAAAGTCATTTTACTCGGATTGGCGAGCCAGAGGAAATGAGCAAAGGGAAACAAAAGTTTTAGTAACTTATTTTAAAGTTTTGTTGAAAAGTGAAGAGGGAAGTAGGACTATTTTGCTACATGAGGTTAAGAAATTTTTGTTTACACTATTGATAACTGAACAATTTGAGTACGGGAGAAGGAGCAATCTAGAGCGTGAGGGGGGTGAAAAGGGGCATATCAGAAAAGATATGTGTCCAGGAGACAGTGTATTTCCTTAGAAATTCAGAAGGCAGAGTATCAAATACAGAGGGGAGTCTTAGAATGGATAGAGGAGCCCCTGCTGTAGCAAAGGGAAAGAGATTAGGGAATCAGCTTGAGAAGAGTAGAGGAGGCTTACCCCATACAAAACCAAAGTCTGTGGGTCACCTGGATGGATGAGGACTGTACTAGACTCAGATCCCAAAGCATCACCCAGTAAGATTAGATATGCAAACACATCACATCCAGGGTCGTTCTGGAAAACTATGCCTTCAGCTGAAGCATTTAGCACAATGCCCACACATTTTAATCAAGACATGTTTTGGTTGGCAGCTCCGAAGCCATACAGTAAGAAATATTCAATTCTGCTTTATGGAGATTCTTTTGTATCCTTCTTCTTCGATATTTCATCATGAAAAATAAATGTTCACAGAAGGAAATTTTCACACAATAGCTTTAAATATTAAAACTATAAAAAATTGCCTGCACTGCTTATAAAGGAACCAAGTTGAATGTAAAGGATGACCCCCACAGATTCTTTTGTCTATATCCACATCCACCTTGAACACAGCAGTTCTCTGGGGTGTTGTCTGCTTTTCCAAATCCTCAGCCATGGATTTCCCTTTATTCAAGTCATGCTCTTGATCTTGCCTGTCTCCTCAGTGGCCCAGCCCTATGAGATGTCCCCCAGATAAATTATGTCCTTGCTCAAGAAGTAGCCTTTTGGAAGACTGTACTTCCTTCTCATGCTAACCCTTTTCTCTTTCTAGAGAAATAGTGCAAACAGGATCCAAACTTCCTTTTCCCAGCATGCAAAGGAAGATGAAGAAGCTCCCTTAGGGAAAGTAGCAGGAGAAGTTTTTGGCGTGTCATGAATAGACACCAATAACATTTACAGTTTTGCATGTCCTAACAGTTTGCCACTAAAGTTGCATCCATTATCATACAAACAATTACAAATAGAGTGGTTCACATGGTTACATTTTTTTACTCTGATAAATTCTGTAGAAAGTATAGGGCTTTTCTATCCTGAATCCCATATGAACAACTGTAATATAGCACAGGGTGATACTGAGAAAGGTTAGATTTTATGATGACTCCTGTTACAAACTTTCCATGGAGAGCATGGCGGGGAGCAACTTTACAATGTTCTTCATGGCATCAGTGCCACACCTATTTTCTCTGAGGGGTTGTGCGATCCAAGTCTTCTCCATTGTAAGGCAGATAAATTAGGACTCAGATTCTGATCTCAAGATGTCGATTGAAAGGATTCTCTTTAAGGAACAGAACATGAAAGGCCACTTCTTCTTTAGGACAAAGACTATTTGCAAGTGTTATAAGTGTTCCAGGCATTCTGTTTTCAAATATGCCCTAAGAACTACAGCCTTAATTGAATCATGTCTATCATTCGATGAAGAATAGAACTGTTAGTACAGGTTTCCTGGCTTCTTGAAAAAATTGCATTGTCCTGGGAAATACAAGATGCCAACAGATTAACCGCCATAAATCTGGAAGTACCTTGAAGAGAAGCAAAGATGGTTCTTCACCACAACTAAGAAGTGAATGACATGTATTGTTGGGCTGCACATGAAAGCAGCACTGTGAGACTCGCATTCAGAAGGCTGAACTAAGCTCCACCTCCAGCAAGCTGCACAACCCCTGGAAGGGATCTTCAACCCAGGGATTTTCTGTCTGAAATAAAGATAATTTCTACTCAGTTGGCTAAAAAAAAAGTTTGCTATGTCCTATATCATAATCAATGAGGTTGGAATACATAATTAACAAACAAAATGTATACATGTTGATCATGTTCACCCGGTGAGCAGTAACTTACTGGCCTAGTTCACTGAAGTTGCCATTGTATAATTTGCATGCTCTCAATCTTCAGGATCCTGCAGGAGTTCAGTGCTGAGAAGTACCATAACTAGGACTGTGTTTGGCTTCATGGGTCACTCGCTAGGAACAAATCACTGGTTTTCTAGGCAGAGGACCACAGGAAGAGGTCAGCTAAAGCTGTTACACAGAGGACCCCTTCCCCTGCAGCCCTGGGAACTAGCTTTCATTTATACGTTTTCCATAGATCTGCTCAGTCCTTCAGGAGTTCCTTCCACCTTGCTGTAAGAGATTTGGTGTTGGTAGAAAGGGATGAGAGTTGTCACCTGCCAGTAGGGAATTAAGGATTAAATGGAATGACAAGTGTATAAGTAACCCATGCATTTTGTTGGTGGTGTAACAATGACTGACTCTGCAGGGCTTACGCATGTCATAGTACATCTTGCCTTAATATTTTTGTTGCAAAATCTTACGTGAAGTCTAGGCTTGGTATTGATAGACTATGCGACTCTCTCCCTCCCAATGTTTCGTGGTACCCTCGGCCTCAGAGGCTTTCCCATCCGTTGCCTTTGAGACCTCTGCCCACTCCGCTCATGTAGAGAAAATGGAGTTTTCTCCCTCCATCTCCTGCCCCCTCATCCTTTGAATTCTTGTTATTCACCACCGTTGCCTGCATCATTTTTTTTTCCTTCCTTCCTTCTCCATCTCACCCCATCTTACCGGCTGCCATTAATACATTGTTCACCTCATGACCAGTGTAATAGCTGATTACCACAGCTGAGGGTTTGGTTTGGATTTATGTTTGAAACCCAAGCATTATAGGCAACTTGATTGACCAGAAAATGACATCACATTTCAAGTCAACAAGTCCTTCCTTAAAATATGCCGAAATTACATCAGTGTACTGCAGGTGTTTGTGATTTTTATCAGAGTGAGTGATTAATGTAATGACCAAATGAATTATAATGCATACATTGATATCGTTGATGAATACAAACTTTCTGCATCAACAAAAAAATATAGGGTGAATAATGAAGATAATGTCAAAAATACAATCATAGTTTCTAGAAACAAAAAAACTCAGATAAGTAATTTAGCATGAAAAGATGGTTCAATATGTGAAACCCTGGACTGCCTGTTTTCAAATTCAAAATCTTACCCAAGTGCAGCAAATATGATACATCTCTTAAAGATTTAAGTTCAGAGAGTTGTCATGTTTCCTCTAGTTGGAAAAGAAGATTACAAATGATGTAATTCCAAGGAAGTGAAAAATTTGAGAAGCAGGTCAGCGAGCTCCATTGTCAGTGCACTTTGTGGAATGTTCTAGGCTCATCACCTTGGCAAAGCCTTTCATGTTTTCCTATCCAGTGAACCTTTGGAAAGTGAATGCCCAGTTGATTTGTGTCTTCTGTGATGTGTTCTTTGACAGAGCTTGTCATTTGTATCCTGCATAAGCTCTGTGATAACGGCCTTCCCAGGTATTCACTGCCGGCGTGACAGGAAACATCGTCCTAAAGCAGCCCGATCATGAGGCTGAGTCATTTCTGTTTGCAGAGAAGGAAAAGCTACACAGACGTAGCAGGGGGTCTCAGAGAGGGTCAGCAAGACTGCCCTGACATTTATTTAATTGCACTGGAAAGGCCGACTCTGCAGAGAGGAGAGGCACGCAGACGGGTTCTTCCATCTGCAGGTTCGCTGCCTGGATGGCTGCATGACCAAAGCTGAGGTATCTGAACTCAGGAGCTTCTTCCAGGTCTCCCCCGCAGGTGCAGGGTCCCAGTGCCCTGGGACGTCCTCCACTGCTTTCCCAGGCCACCAGCAGGGAGCTGGATGGGAACTGCAGCAGCCGGACACGAACTGGCGCCCATATGGGATGCGTACACTTGAAAGTAGAGGATTAGTCAGCATTGTGGAGGTCTTCATTACACCGTGTCCAGCTGCAAGCAGCTCGGCCTTTTCGAAGGCCAGCGACAAAACCCCAGTCCTGTCCCTCAGCTTTACAACAACGTGCAGCACCCCGAGCGCCCAGGGGCTCCCCCAGGCACGCACAATGCGCTCCCCTCTTCACTGGGAATGGCTCTTGGGGGCGCAGCTGCACTGCGGGGCGTTCTCCTGGTCTCCTCACTGAGCTGAGGAGGCTGCGCGGCTGCGGGGCATGCGCAGAGCCCACAGCGCCTTGGGCAAACGCCATGTTCGAGAAGGAGCGTGTTCTGGGCTGCCGGAGAGGCTTCTCGAACCGGCCCTGTGAGGCGGTTGTGGATTCTCCTCACTGGGCTAATTCAGGCCTCTGCCGCCCAGGAACTCTGCAACTTGGGATTTTATGCCCTGTGTCCCAGGTAACAGCTCGGACTTGAGTGTGCATAGGAAGCTTCGGGTTCCTTCTGTGAGGAGATTATTCCAGAAGTTCTCTAGGAGCACTACCAGCTTGCGCCGTGCGAGCGAAAGAGCAGAAATGGGACTGAATATTGATTGTCCCTTCTTGGTGGGGAATCTCTAGATTCTCCGAGGTCAGTACTCTTGCTTCATGCCCGGAGCTGGTCGGACCTGCTGTTCTGTATGACATACATGTAAACACAAGGAATTTTCAATATGATTATTAAAGCTGCAGGGCATAATCATTTTACTCCGTAGCCGAACGCACAGAATTTCTGTTCGGATGTGGAGTTCAAGCTATTCATGTGTCCATTTGCTGTACCCCCTGCCCTTTGTATTTACAAGTGTTGAAAACTAGCAACTTTTGTTACAGTAAAGGTTTGTGTTTTAAACATAATTTTCTCCATAACGTTTGTTGAGGAAAATGGCAGTCTAGCATAGTTCAATTTCTTTCGAGTGATATGTTACTTAGAATGAGAAATGTTTGAATGTATGTCCAGATACCTTAGAATAACTATTTAACTAACTAAAAAGTTAAGTCTGCGAAGTGTGTGTGTGTGTGTGTGTGTGTGTGTGTATTATGTATATACGGGAAATACTTAATCTTTCTATCGGTATTCTAATAACTGAATTTCATGCATTGTAAATTTGGTGGGTAATATTACCTCAAAAAAGAAAAAAAAGCCATTAGAAATGTTTTATAAAATATTCCACAATAGAACCCCCAAAGTTGTGACTTTTTTTTTTTTTTTTTAGTAAATTACAGTTATTGGGGAAAGGGGAAAAAATGCTTGCCCAGAAGTAGACATTGGAAGTCACACCTCTGCAACAGGAAGGCTAAATTAGTTCAGCCATTCAAAACTCACGTAATACGTAGTGTTTAATTTCAGTTTTTTCCATTGTTTTTGCATAATTTTCATTTTACTCATGTAGAGCTCAGTTTAGACGCAGGGTTGAAGTTGAATGAGGTGGTAAAGGCGTTTACCTTGGTGCAGTGGCCCAGTGACTTAGGAAAAAGGCTGCTCGTCTGAGGACTTCGGGAAAGACCTGTGCCACAGAATCCCACTGAATGCCATCTGAGAGAGCCTGGTGGTGTTTGCACAGCCGTGTTTTGCATTTCAGTGAAAACATTAGCCTCCACGGAACCGTCCTCTTACAGCCCATGAGAGGCTGAGGTGCCTAAGCAGTTACACAGTCGTCTCCCCATTAAAAAGAAAATGGTGCCTTTAAAATTAAAACCCTAAAATGTGATTTTAACAGTTTGGTGCAGTTTTATTTAATCATGATAATAAAAATAATAAACCCTTATAGGAGAAGAAAATCAAACAATCTTCAGAGAAGAAACCAGAGGTACATTGTTTGTTGTAGATATGGCCAAGTGGCCTTTACCTTATTTGTATGTATTTTCATGTATTTAATCTCTATCGGAACAATTAGATACAGCCTTTTCACTGTTTAACATGTTAAGGTTTAAACTTGTAGTGCTTTAATAAAATGGATATATGACTTAAAATTTTTTTTATAATTTATTGAAAATAAAGCTGATGATAGGTTTAGGCAAGCGTAAAACCAATATGAGATTCAATTAACACATCTTCCAAAATCATACTAGTTACACACCTGTTTAGCATCTTTTACTTCCTCCTAGTAACTTGTGTGGTATATATCAACATTCCAGCTCTAGGGAACTGTTCTCGCTGGGTAAAACAGCTTCACTAAATCACCATGGCTCTTCAGTTGGCCTTAACATCGTCTTAAGGAAGTTGTGGCAATCGACAAATAAGAAACTTGCTTAAAAGCACAAGTCTTGGGATGTGTGTCTGAATTCGGTGTTTCACACTCCAGGAAGTAGAGTTAATACTGACTTGATTTCCGTTCCCTAAGAACTGGATTACGTAGAGATAGAAAGGATAAGTTTTTTTTTTTTATTTATTTATGTTTATTGGAAAGGCAGATATACAGAGAGGAGAAGAGACAGAGAGGAAGATCTTGTGTCCAGTGATTCACTCCACAGCTGGCCGGAGCTGAGCCGATCCATAGCCAGGAGCCACAAGCCTCTTCTGAGTCGCTCACATAGTTGCAGGGTCCCAAGACTTTGGGCCGTCCTCGACTGCTTTCCCAGGCCCCAAGCAGGGAGCTGGATGGGCAGTGGGGCTGCCAGGATTATAGCCATTGTTTATATGGGATCCCAGTGCTTGCAAGGTGAGGACTTTAGCTGCTAGGCTACTGCACCAGGCCCAAAGTTTTTATAATGACAGTTTAGGTTTCCATTGTTTGGCCAGTTTTTAGAGAATCCTCAGTGTGTCTAAAATCTGGTTGCTGGAAAGGCCTGGAGCATTTGGCAGTGCTCTTTCAAGCTCCTTGGGGTGGTGCCAAAGGCAAGGGCTTCTGCGTGAATTGGGCTGAATTCTTGTCCACAGGAGCACCTGCTCTCATGTTCATCAACTCTGTCACCAGCAAAGCCAGCTCTCTTTTTGTGGCTTAGCCCATTCAGCCACAAGGAAAAGGGTTGCTAGTGTCCCAGGCTCGTTTCCTCACTTTCTATGCTAATTGAACCACTGCCAGGGTATCCTGGAGACAGAATCAACGCGAAGTTTAGCGTGAGCTATTTGTGTGCTGTGTTTATAGAGGTTGACTTAATTATAGTCCCGTCTACGTTCGTGGTCTTTGCTACCCCCTTCCCTCTCCTCCCCCTTTCCTCTTTTTCTCTGGGCTGCCCTGTTGGTTTTGTTCTGGAAGCAGTTAGATTTGTTGTTGCAAAACCAGATACTTCCATAGAAAAATTATACTACATAATTCCTTTTTGTTTTGCCTCAAATTAAGAGAAACAAGTTAATTCAGTGTTGGTCTCCCATTGGATGAGAAACATTGATCATTCGTTTCTTATAAGGATTCGTGTCCCTTTGCTTTTTGTTTTAATTGGTCTGGCATGTGAATGAATTTAATTGGAAGGAATTCCAAATGGATTTTGCACCAGATTAGGGATAAAGATAAAATAAGTATTTTTGTAAAATTAATTTGATCATGCTATGCATCTACTATGAATAACCCAATTCATATTTCCCCTGTAATTTCACAGTACAGTAAGACAACTTCACATTTGTAAATATATTTCTTGTGACTTATTGGTAAAATTTTAGAAAAAGAGAGAAACTTTATTTTTGTTTTGTTTGAGTTTGAGAGCTTACAGACAAGTAGAAGTGAACCGTTCTGGTCTTATGTCCTTAAAGAGCTAGAAAGTTGACTGTATTCATAGAATAAGTGGTGTCTCAGAATATCCAGCTACAGAGAATATTTTTGTAACCTCTGTTGTAAGTGTTGAATTGACATATCTATACCTGCCTCTTTCCTTTGTGATTAATATAATGACTTGCCAAATATAGTGTAGAGTGTCTGAGCGGAATAGAATTACAGGAATCTGTGCATGGCAGGGAAGACAAGTTGCAGCCATCTGCAGCCACTGGCCCCTCTCTCGTTGCGCCTCATGCTCCGTTATGCATGAGGAACCCACGTGCCTTTTCATTGCAGCCGTAGACTTTTAATCCTTGATTAGTGTTTTCAATATTCTCTCACGCACACAGCTTCTTTATTTTCTTTGTGTTTGATTTTTCTTTTTTCTCTGCTGCGAAACAAAATTAGCAGTCAATCACAGCAGTAGCTCTTTTCTGTTGAGATGACTGGTAAATATATTAGTTTCTCATTGAATGATTAATCACGTGTGATTGAAAAAAAAAAAAAGGAAAATATCTCTTTTCTTGGAATCCAGTTAACTGTGTCAGCATTAGCACGGTCTTGGCATGGAAAGCTTGGATCACACTGTCCCACCGATCTTTGAATGCTGAGTATAATTCCTGTCAGATAGAGAATCTTTGAATGCATGCCTCAAAAGTAGGAACATTTCCATAGGGTTCCGAGTTGGGATATTTGGATGTCTCTGAGCCAAGTTGTGTTTGTCAGCACTTTACCAAAAATGTCTTTCTGTTGCTTGTCTTTATTAAGCAAACTGTATCAGAAAACTGCCTCTGATTTGGACAGAATAATCAGACTTGCAGTCAGGAATTACGCTTACGTGGCTCTAATCGGTCTGAGGGCTGGAAAATGCTGACTAAGCATTTCTCCACATAATTCGTCCTTGTAATTCCAATTTTGCCATGTTTTCAACTAGTATTTGACATTTATAGTCCTATGTGCTATCTTTAACACTTGGAGCAAGGAGCTACAGCCAGTTACCAAAGGAGGGGTATAAACTAAATAGAAATCTGTGCCTGTATGGAATCCGGAATGTATTCGATTACACTTAATGCTGATATTGAGCAGGGGGCGATGTTGCGGTCCAGATGGTTACTCAGCCACCTGCAAGGCTGGCTTTCCACATGGATAAGTCACACCAAGTCCTAGTTGTTCCTTTTCCGATGCAGCTTCTTGCATGAGATGCTCGTGGAAGAAGGCCCAAGTGGTTTGGCTTCTCCCTGATCCCCACCTTTGTAGTTGTTGCCGTTTGAGGAGTGAACCAACACATGGAACATGTATATATCTCCTCTTCCTTCCTTCCTCTTACTTTCCTTTCCCTTCTCTTCCCTTCCCTTACTGAGCCAGGAGCTTCTTCCGGGTCTCCCACGTGGGTGCAGGGTCCCAAGGCTTTGGGCCGTCCTTGACTGCTTTCTCGGGACACAAGCAGGGAGCTGGATGGGAAGTGGAACAGCTGGGATTAGAACCGGCGCCCATATAGGATCTCAGTCATGCGATGCCAAGGATTTTAGTCACTAGGTTATCTCGCTGGGCCCTCTTTCCTGTTTGTTGATGTTCTGCCTTTCAAATGAAAGAGTATGACAAGAAGGTTAATTTTAAAACACTTAGTTTTTTGCTTTTAGTCTGTATTTCTTCCAGATAGCAGACGCACAAACCGTCTTGTTTTCTGTTTGCTCCCTCAGGATGCCTCGATTGCACATCGATTTCATATCATGCGAGAAAAGCACCCCGAGAAGTTCAACAGCAGGTAAGGAAAATATTGCATCATAATTTAGTGACTGTTGATGAATTCAGCCTTGAAAAAGCCACTGCCTGGCGTATTTCTCCACCTGGGGTAGGCTCAATATGTGTTTAAGTATTTAAAACAAAAATACAATGCCATTTTTCCCTGTAGATTTTATTGGGACTAAAATGGGGAATACAGCGTGTTCATCTCTGTGCTATTCTCCTATGCTGTATAAAATGACTTCAAATATAAGTTAAAAACAATGGCTTATTAACATATTTCAGGTATCTTTACACGCTGTTGTGTAGCCTAGCAGCCGTCTGTAACTGTAAGGAACATTAGGGCACCAGCGTTGCTAAAGCCAAGTGAGTGTGCCTTGCGCAGGCCTCACATACACACTGCGGTTCCAACTCCATCCCGCAGGGCCTCATTCAGTGTAGACTAGACCAGAGCAAGGTCAATGCCATGCAAAACTCTTAGCACTGTTTCCTCTTTGTGAAAAGCCTTGACAGATGAAAGTGCTTCTCCCCTAATAGCAGCAGCAGGCGCTTTTTCCTCTCCAAAACGTGGCCCAGTGATGATGGTAGTTGCTGAGGAGTTTCATTTTTGTCATCCGCTGGTATACTGGCATACCTTTTCGTCCTTCAGGTTCACAACACATAAAGCACTAGGAAAGGATGTTTTCACACTTGCTCTAGATTTTTCTGAACTATCAATTGATATATGCTGTGTTATGTAAGAACCATCACAACAAATACTTCCATGTTATTGAAATCCTATCTGATGTTTCGTTACATTTACCCGTTTAAGTGATTTGTAAAACAAGTAACACTGATTTCTCTTACGTATTGTAGGTGTGGTCTTGAGTTGTTTCTCAGCCTGCGAACCACGAGTTGTGACTTTTTGGATTGGCTTATTCTCTCATGGTTCACAAAGGCAAAACTGACTGAAAGAAAAGGAGTGACTATTGTATATGTGAATGATCATATAACATACTTAGAAAGTTTCACAAAAATATTATCGTTTGCTTCTAGATAATTGGAATGAATGAGTGTGTGTGTGTTTTGATTCTATTTGAATTGGGCTGCAAGTGAATTTCAAGACGAAGCCAGATCAAATTTAATTACATTTTGGAACATAGTGGTTTTTATTATATGTGGAACAAGCAGGTATTTTTATTTTACGTGAGTTAGTTTCTGCGACATCCATAAAATAAGTTGAATTCATAAGGAAGTCATACTCACTGTATAGATCTCAGCCGCTGCAGTTCTCGAATGTTCTAAAAATGAAGGGGTGACTATTAGTGTGTGTGAGTGTATGAGGAATGAATTCATGTGGTCTGTGCATGACCAAGTGTCAGTTCATGAGGCCCTCATGAGTTCGCAGATTAAAGGGTTAAGAGAGCAGGAGGGAAATTGCTTGGAAAATGCAGCGTTCAGTGTTCCAAGCTGCAGTTGGGTAGTCTAGAATCCCACACAAGGCTTTGCAAGTGTCAGGTGCACAAACTGCGGGAGCTGAGCAGCCTCTGTGGCCTCACATCGCTGCCCCAGTTAGGCTGGGGAGATGGCACCTGCCCAGGAGAAGGAGCGCTGAGCACTGGGCTGGGGAAGGAGGGAGTACAGCCACACAGGTGAAGATCAAGCTTGACAACCTGCACACCTGTACAGGGGCCAACGTTTATGTCTTCTCTGAGTGCCACGGGCGAAAGGCTCTTTTTATGCAAAATAGTTTAAATTCTTCTTAATAATAAAATTATTACTCATATCTACCCATTTATTTTTATTATCAGTGACACTACCACTTCATTATATTCATCACTGTCTAATATGTGGTTAAATGCCATTGACAATAATGCATTTTTAAAAGATTTACTTGTTTTTTATTACAAAGATATACAGAGAGGAGGAGAGACAGAAAGGAAGACCTTCCTTCTGATGACTCACTCCCGGAGTGACTACTATGGCTAAGCCAGTCTGAAGCCAGGAGCCAGGAGCCTCTTCCAGGTCTCCCATGCGGGTACAGGCTCCCAAGGCCTTGGGCCGTCCTCGACTGCTTTCCCAGGCCACAAGCAGGGAGTTGGATGGAAAGTAGAGCTGTTGGGATTACAGCCGGTGCCCATATGGGATCCCGGGCACGATTAAGGTGAAGACCTCAGCCGCTAGGCCACCGTTCCGGGCCCAACAATAATGCATCTGTATGTCCCAACATTTTTATCAGCTGTAAAACTGCATCTCATTGAAACATCTTGGTGGAGGTGAAGCAAGAAAATATCTTACAAATAAATTCCAGGAATGTTTCACTTGAAACAATAATAGCAACAAATGTCACCTGGAATGTCACAGAGTCACATGTCTCCATTGTGACTTGAAAGAATGCTGAGTGTCTAACAGATACTCAGCATGCTACTGGCCAACTGTTTAAGTTTTTAACACTGAAATTCTGTAACTACCAAGCCAGTTACTCATGTATGTTTCAACTGATAAATTTGTGGATTGTCTTTTCTCAGAGTTCCAAGAATTTATGTAGCTTCCCAAATCATAAAGCATCATGTTCAGGACTTGAGAAATTTCTGGTAAATTTACTTGAGGAAGACATGTTGTAAGCAAACGTACAAGGGCAGATTTTCCGATTTTAACATGGAGACAGGCTCTGCCATAGCATGCGCTCATATTTCCAGGAATTTGCAGATGGATTATTTTAAGTGTCTCTAATAATGGCATTTCGGATCAGATCTCTTGTCAGAGTAAATCATGTGCCATTAATATTATCTTCTAGCATGCTCACCTTGAAATTCATTTATATTTTAGAGAACCTGATGTTTCTAACATTATCTTAAGGAAATTAATTACCAAAATACAGTGCTGCTGCTCTCTGTACGTCTTCGGACAGAAATTGAAGGAACTGGGGAAGGTAATGATTTTTCCGGTGCTTAAGAGTGGAGAGCTTTATATCGGATCCTTTCCAAATTTTTCTCTAGATCTGAGTTAACTATTAAAAGAAAGCATACTTTTCAACATTTAAGCTTTAAGATCTTCCTCAAAAGCGAATTTAAGCGAATTTAAGCGAATTTAAGTATGTTAGACTTATGGTGAAACACTCTAAGGTACTTACATTAATGTGCTATGAAGTCCTCAATTGCATAACATAGTCTTACTTAAATACCTGCTTTTTATATATATACACACACACGTTATATACAATCAAATTTGTATATATAGTATATATGTGATATTATATATATCATATACAAATTTGTGCTCCTAGAGTATACCACTGCTAGTTCTATTTACAATGTTGATATTAATGAATGTTTATCTATACCACTGACAAAGATGGCCACCAGAATTGTGAGTTTAGAAAAAATTGCAAAATATTGCTAAACTGCATGAATAAATTAAGGACTTGCAGTTAACACACAAAATGGAACTGGCTACAGCAAAACAGTGATGACCCCGCCACCCTTATTAAGAATTGTAATCACAGCATTTTTTCAAAAATTCAATTCAGATTCTCAACATATAACACTTTAAGGCATTTTTTGTTGTTGTTGTTTTGTAAGGAACGTAATGTAGCAAGCACTGATGTCCGGAGACATAGTAATGTTACTTCATTGTGTCCCTACAACTTATATAAAAATATCTGGTGTCTGACTGCCTGAGTGTGACAAAGAGCTTTTTCACTCTACTCGTGGGGGTGTGGGTGTGGGTCATCTCTGCAATTTGGTGATTTGATAATTTGCTGCTTTTTTTTTCCTTTAAGGAATCTATAACAGAAAATTAAAATTCATGTGCAAACTTAAGTTAGGCATTTCAGTTCATATCTATGTGATGGCTATCTTCAACTTATGACAGAAAGGATCACAAATTTGGACAATAGTGTGTATTTCAGAAGAACACTTTTTCTTTCGGCAGTGCTGGCATTTTGGGTGGGAGGAGTTATTGTATGTTTTGTGAGCTAATGGAACAGATTCCTCTTTCCTGTGGGGTTTTAGTAACCGCAAGGAGTTCAGAATACATGGATACTCAATAGATACTTATTCATTCAAATATGTATTCTTTCAGGGTCTATTGGTCTTCCAAGTATCTTACTGCTTTTCTAGTCTGTGCTTTCAATAGCGCATGAAATTTTACCGGAAAAATTAGAGTTATAACATGTTGAAAATGATTCTTGAGTTTATCTAACTGCTTTTCAGATGCTACAGTATGTTTTTAGTTCTCCCAACCTTTACGTGCTTAACCTCCAAGTACTTGAAATGTTAATTGAATCTGGCAATAGAAATCTATAAGCACCAATAATAAGTAAATGTACTTACTCATAGATTAGTTTTGTGATTCTTGTTATCCTTACAGGTTAGTAATAAGTAATTATCAACCAAGTATTAATATCCGTCTAAGGCTAGTGTTTCCCTGAAGCCTAAATACAAGGTGTTATCCTGATACATTGATATCTTAGTTTTGCACACCTGTGATGTTAGCTATATGCCAAAATGAAAACATTAGGTTTTTATAAATGATATCAGTTTGGAGTTATTTTATTAAAGTAAGTATTTTATTAGAGTAGCTTTTATTCATATTGATTTTGAGGTGCTGAACCAGTATCATATACTTTTAAATCTGAGCTGTGTGTGTGCATATGTATTTGATGAAATGATATGCATGAAGAACTACAATCACCAAGTTAAGAATACTGAACTCAGGGCTGACATTGTGGTGTAGTCAGTTAAGCTTTCACTTGCAATACTAGCATTCCGTATGGATGCTGGTTCGAGTCTCAGGTGCTCCACTTCCAGTACAGCTCTCTGCTAATACACCTGGGAAAGTGGCAGAAGACGGCCCAGTGCTTGGGCCCTTGCACCCATGCGGAAGACCTGAAAGAATCTGCAGGCCCCATGCCAGGAACAGCCCCTGCCAGTGCAGCTGTTTAGGGATGAGCAGATGAAAGGTCTGTCCCTTTGTCTCTCCTTTTGTAACCCTGCCTTTCAAATAACTAACTAAATAAATAGCTTCACAAATATAGAAAGAAAACCTACAGATTTCTGATTTATCCTTTAATGTCACAAAGTAGAAGACCACAGATATACAACATTGTTATTTTCAATTAGATAAGGTCCGACTGTTTAGAATGAAATAGATGTGAGCTTAAAATCAAAAGTTTCCAAAAGCATGGAAAGCTGTTGTATCACAACTATTCTATTTCTTATGTAAAGCACTGCTGAGAAATTGTTCCTTTGATTCCAAGAAGATGAATTTCAGGAACATCAAAGCAGCATTAAAATTAGTATAACATATATTAGTATAGTATTTAAATAAGTATATGAATATAAATGCATTCTCTTGTGTACTTGATCTTCTGTAAGAAATTTAGTTACACATTTAATATGAAGCAATTGAAAATTGTCCTCCAATGAATCATGCACCCACAGGGGGAGTTTCGAAAGGTCGCGGGAAACTAATGTGGTCTTTTAAAATGTTTCTTTTCCTCTGTCTGAAAGGCAGAGTGAACGGATGAGAGAAGCATAGTACTTCCCTGTTGATTCCCTGCTTCCTTGCAGTGTGAGTAGCAGAAGAATCCCTGATGGGGTCCCTGTGGCTTGAGCCGTGCTGGCCTGCTGTGGGTCTGGGTGATTCTGCGCTCTGCAGGCCCTAACTAAGGAGTCCCATAGAGCGGAGGGGCATCCCACGGGCTGCTGAACTGAGGCTCGAGGGTACTTGAGGAAAGTAAACTCCTTGCAGAGAGATCTTAGATGTGGGAGGCTGTGTATAAACTGAGGAAGCGTGTGCCATGGTCCGTAGGGAAGAGGGGCCACTGAATTCTGAGAAACACATGCTGAAACACATGCTTCCTGCTGTCCTTACGTGTCTTTTACTTTAGACAAGGAAGAAATGTTCATTTCCTGTTTCTGTTTGCAAAATACTTACATTTTATTAGTACCATTTTATTTTTTCTTAAGATTTATTTATTTTTATTACAAAGTCAGATATACAGAGAGGAGGAGAGACAGAGAGAAAGATCTTCCATCTGATGATTCACACTGACCGCCACGGCCAGTGCTGTGCCGATCCGAAGCCGGGAACCAAGAACCTCTTCCAGGTCTCCCACGCGGGTGCAGGGTCCCAAAGCCTTGGGCCGTCCTGGACTGCTTTCCCAGGCCACAAGCAGGGAGCTGGATGGGAAGTGGAGCAGCTGGGATTAGAACCGGCGCCCATATGGGTTCCCAGGGCGTTTAAGGTGAGGACTTTAGCCGCTAGGCCACGCCGCCGGGCCCTATTAGTACAATTTTCATGCAAATATTTTACAGATTTATATTTTTTCTTTTTGGTTTTGTCTTTTGATTCCCAGTGTTTATATTATTACTTTACATGAATTTCCAAGTGCACTATGCAAAAACTTTGAATACTTCCGTACATAGGCACCCAAACCCACTTCCCAGGCTAACAAATAGCCAGGTTTGTAAAGTAACCGGAATAATTCATACAGATCCCCAAGAACCCCCAAAGTAATCTAAATTGCAGTGTTTACTTACGGGGAAGACTATTACACCGTAAGAAAGCAACCTTTGAAATAATTTCTGCTTACTGTTCTGTCTTCTATGTCTTACAGAGAAACTTTTGGGAAAGGTTCAAAGCATGAAATAATTAATTTCTTAGTCCTTAGAAGCTGATACATTTATATATGCAAAATAAAGATTACGCATGCGTATGAGTATACAAACAAATAAATCTGTGTTAATCAACTTAAAAGGAACAAAGCAAAGATCAGCTTTGATAATAGCTGAAATTATTTCCAAGAATACTATCCTGAATTTATTAATCGTTTTATATTAAAAACACAGGCTCTTGTCCGCTTTGTGTTCAAGCTTACTGCCTAGCTTCACCTTGGTCTTTCTGTGTTCTGGGGCTGGAAGGAAGTCTCTAAATTGATGTAACAATGGGCTTCCTGGGGCGGGGGCTGATGAGCCTTTGATCTGGCTGATGTCTGGGACAGAAACCCTGTCCCTCTGGTTTCCATAGGTAATCTATAGGCTGCCATTTGATGCAAGTTCCGTTGTTTTCTTAACACGGACAAAAGTCAGTGCCGTATGAATTAGTTAATTTAATGGGACGTTCACTGCAAAGTCCATTTTCTAGTAGTTAGAATTTGTTCTATCCATAATTCAATAGAAGCATTTTGATTCCCCTGTAGTAAAGTCCTTTGATTCTTGGTAGAAGCGATCCCAGGAACGGTCTGCAGGACCTCATTGTTAACAGTTCTGTCGAAGGACGGATTAAGGATAAGCTACTTCCATCTGACTCTTTCCAAAGAGTTAATCACCTCATTACAAGGTAATCTTACCTGGGCAGAAATCCCCTGGCATTGCTAATTGGAGCAAATCAGAGGCTCTGTTGCTTCGGAGGCACCTGAACGTGAGTTGCTGATACCTTTCTCTTGGAATACACGTGGTTACACGAGTACATTGAGCATTGTTTTCCTAATGAACACGTCAACTCTAAAATATCCAAATTGAGTAGCTGGTAACTGGACAGAAGCAACTGGCTCCCTCACGTGCATTGCTCTTGAAACAGAAAGCAGGTACTTTTCCTTATATGGAATATTTGTGCAGTTTTTGAGTATGTTTTTGCTTCTATGTGGACAGTGCTTCCATGCAATAGGGGCGCTTCCCCAAGTGACTCTTGTTTTTTCTGTGTGTGTGTTTTGTTTAAGACTTATTTATTTTCATGGGAAAGTCAGATTTTCAGAGAGAAGGAGAGACAGAGATCTTCCATCTGCTGCTTTACTCCCCAGGTGGCCGCAAAGGCGGCATCGCCTATCCGAAGCCAGGAGCCAGGAGCTTTTCCCAGGCCACAGCAGGGAGATGGAGGGGAAGTGGAGCAGCTGGGATATGAACTGGCACCCGAATGGGATCCTGGCGCATGCAAGACTAGTAATCTAGCCACTAGGCTAATGTGGCATTCCCGCAAGCGACTCTTATATCCCTATGTGTTGATATGCATTAACTATAAAATACAAGAAATATTTCAGTAGGTATGTTTCTAATGCATATTAAAAGCAGAAACATAAACCTTAGCTGTGAATTTTTCATTTTTTTAAAGATTTATTTATGTTTATTGCAAAGTCAGATATACAGTGAGGAAGAGAGACAGAGAGGAAGATATTCCATCTGCTGATTCACTCCCCAAGTGAGCCACAACGTCCAGAGCTGCACTGATCTGAAGCCCAGAGCCCGGAGCTTCTTCCAGGTCTCCCACATGGGTGTAGAGTCTCAAGGCTTTGGGCCGTCCTTGACTGATTTCCCAGGCCACAAGCATGGAGCTGGGTAGGAAGCGGGACCGCTGGGATTAGAACCGATACCATATCCTGGTACGTTCAAGGAGAGGACTTTAGCCACTAGGCTATTGTGCCGGACCCAAATTTTTAATTTATTTTCTCACAATTAACTTAGTTTGTCAGATTTCTGTTTGGACTTTGATGAGACGGTCCTGGAAATGCCATAACATTTGCGTTTTATATTTTGTTTGACAGACAATAATGGCGTCAGAAACGCATCGTTGAGAGAATAGGCAAGGTATCCCAACTGCAACTGCTTCTTAACAAATTCTTTGACTCCATAGAACATTCTGTTTGCTCCCATTTCCAAAACTGCCTCTGCTTCCTGCAGGCCTCACTGACAGCCTCCTAGGCTCTTCAGGGGTCCCGAGGTCCCTTCAACAGCAAGCTGATGCCAGGTTTGTTATCTTGCTGTGGCAACATCTCACTCCCTCTCAGCATAATGAATCACTTGTAAAACCTCCATTGGGTGATGTGTGTGGGGCAGAGACACAAACAGGGACCGGAGATGACTTCTGTGTCCAATGCAGCCTGGGCCTCGCTTGAGATCATGTCATGGTTGGGTATTCGTGGCTGAAATCCCGTAGGGACAAGCTTACTGTTGGTACCGATGCTCTCAGCATATCTGCTTACTAGTAGCTTTTCCTTGAGGCCTCAGCTTTCAAACAGGTTAGCTGATCTGCAAAAGCCAGTGCCCCAAGAGAATAGGCAAAAGCTTTGTGACCCTCTCTGCCTCCCCTTTCAACAAGGGCTTTCGCTGGGTTGAAGCTATCCCGGGCTTCTCCAAACACAAAGGGAGAGGCCTCCTTGCGCAGTGCAGGGGATGGCAGAGCATGGCCTAACACCAGCACCTGGGCCTTTGGAAGAGGAGTGATAGTAGCCTGTGCCCAGGGAGGTTGCATGCAGTTGGGTAAGATCCCACACCACACAGCATCTTCTTTAAGGGCTCCTGCGAGCCGGGAACAGCTTTCCTTACCTGGAATTTCAGTCTGTCCTGGGACTGGCTGTGGCCATTTCATGGACTGATACCTGCTGAGTAGCCACTTCCTAAGGCCATTTTAGGATTTTCTTAGAATTTGTGGATGATTAATAATTTGAAATATTACTTGGTGTAATATTAATTACTTCATATGTTTTGATTGACCTGCCTACCCCGTTACCAGAAATGCCCGGTGGGTTCTTTCCTCAGCTTAGTATAGAAATAAAAGGCCGGGAATCTGTTGCAGACAGAAAAGTTTATTTGCGAAGGGTCCAGGTGAGCAGGGCAGGGAGTGGGAAGGGGAAAGCACCTCCGCAGAGAAAGCCTGGAGGTGGGTGCCTCTCCAAAGGGGGAGGGAGAGACACCAAAGGTTTGACGAAGGGTCTTGGGATTTTAAGTGTTCTTTGACCCCTGCTTGTTGGGTGGGAGCCTACAGGTAAGATGTTCCCCATTGGTGGCCTCTTCACTAGTTAGGAAATGGCTGGGCAGTGCTGGTGCCGGCCACCTGAAGGTGTGGCCAAGACCTCAGCAGGCCTGAATGGTCTCAGAGCCCTCTGTTTTCCAGACCCCATTTGAGTAGACGTGGTAGCGCCTAAGCAGGACCGCGTTCCTCAATGATGTCCATCCAAAGACAGTTGGAAATTCCTGACAGCGATTTGAGAAGCAATTTGAAAAGATCACAGTTCTGGCTCTTGGACATCAAAAAGAGACCTAAAAGCATGCGACTTGTGTCATAATTGTGGCTGACAATCATAGTCTCTGTGGTTGATCCAAAGCTATAGAAAAGCTTTATTTAAGATCCTGTGTAAATATTTAAAGATTTATTCATTTTTGATTTGGAAGACAGAGTGTGGACTGGGCCAGGCCAAAGCCTGGGTAACAGAATTAAGTCCAGTTCTCCCACTTGGGTGACAGGGCCGAGTACATGAGCCACAAATGATGCTTCCCAGGGAGCTGTATTTGGGAGGGAACCTGGACCCTTCACTGTGCAGTGAGAGTGTCCCAATGGGTCCTACCTGCTGGGCTAACCCCAGGTCTCCCATTTGACTTGCTATTGTTAAGAACTTGACTACTCTAATACCTCCCTAGAGTAAATCAGTAAATTATGCCTATATAGTAAGTGGTTCTGATAAAATAGTCTACTTAACTTACTCTTTTTCCATTTATTGTTGTTGCTATCATTTTATGTTACAGTTCCATAGGTTCTGGCATTTCCCCTATCTCTGCCCTAACCCACCTCCTGCACTGAGTTCTCCCATATCATTACAACAGCATAGTTCCTCATACACAGTCATAAGTCCATCATTATGGGCATGGACAATGGCAGAGAGTCCAGCATCCCGTTGTCAAGACACATCCCCCAGTTTCACTAGGAGTCCATTCTTGGTCCAGAAGTGGAGATGCACACTGCACTGCATCCTTACAGATGGACGTGTCAGTCTGCACTACACAGTCACTCTACAGCCCCCCAAGCGAGAAGCCACAGAACAAGACCAACAACAGGAAGAATAACAAAAATTTACAATGCCATGAAGTTAAATAACATGTCACTGGATATGACCGTCTCCATTGCACACTTGTTATACATCCCTCAAATGAAAAGCCACAGAACAAAATCAACAACTGCAAGAAAAAGTAGAAGCTTAAAATGCCATGAAGTAACATGCTACTGAATGACTAATGTCTCACTGAAGAAGTAAAAAGGAAATAAAAAACCTTCTTGTAGAAAACAATACTGCTGTATGATATATGAGTCATTGAAGAATTTAATGAGAAAAAAAGTGTTTTCAAGAAATGAAACTAAAAACAAAATCATCAGAGTCCATGAGGATTAGTTTCTGCTGATCTCTGTTGGTGAGATATGTCTCCCGTAGGCAACAATAGATGGGTTTTGTTTTTTTAATCCAGTCTACTAATCTGGATGTTTGATTGATGAGTTTAAGCCATTTACATTCAGGTTTAGCATGAATAGGTGGTGATTTGGTCTTTTGATTTTAACAGTGGGTTGTTAATTGATTGTTAGTCTTCTGTTATTTTACTGGGATGTTCTTCACATTTGCCTTTAGTTTTATATTGCCTTTAAGTATTATTTGTAGGACAGCTTTGGAAGTGGCATATTCTTTTAACTTTACTGTGGAGGAATTTTATTTCAATTTCAAAGACAAACGAAAGCTTTGCTGGGTTCTTTTTTCCGGTCCTGACAATTTTTTTGCTTTTAGAATCTGGAATATGTCACTCCATTCTCTCTGGCCTGTAGAGTTTCCTGTGAGAAATCAGCTGTGGATTTAATTGCCATTCCTCTATATGTCAATCGATTTTTTTCACGTGCACATTTAAGGATCTTTTCCTTATGTTCATTTGAAGAGAGCTTGATTTATCATGTGTTGTGGTGAAGATCAATTTTGGTCAACCCTGTTGGGAGTTCTATGCGCCTCCTGGATGTGGTTTCACAATTCTTCAAATTCGGGAAATTTTTCGTTATTTTTTCATTAAATACATTTGTAAACCCAGCTTCTCTTTCTGCACCTTCTGGAACACTCGCAACTTATATTTGCCCTTTTAATAGTGTCTCTTAATTCTTGAATACTTTTTTATTTTAGCTTGACCCAACTCTGTTTCCAGCTTTTGGATTGTTTCCCTGTTGTTGCAAGAAATATCTTCCAATTCTAAGATTCTTTCTTCTGCCTCTTTCATTCTATAATTGAGACTTTCCACTGAATTTCTGATTTGCTCTGTGTCCTTCATTTGCAATAATTCAGCTTGATTTTGTTTCAGCGTTGCTATTTTCTGTGTGATATATTGCTTAAATTCCTGCCTGTGCTTTTCATTGTTGATAAGAAACTTTATAACAGAGTTTTGAATTCTGTATCCCCCATTTTCTTGATATATTCCTCAATTGACTCTGAGGTTTACAAAGGCTTTTACTGCTTTGAAGGGAAGTCTTCAGTAGAATTCATTGTGTCTCTGTCTCTTCTTTTGCTCTTGGTCATTGTACTTCTGGTTATCAGATTCTTCTCCTTAGGGCAGGTTTCCTAGCTCTGTCACCCACAGGTCTGCAATTTGATTTTCCTTATTGCGGTTGGTACACAATTCTTTGTTTGCAGTCACCTGTGCTACTCCCTCCAGCGAGTTTCAGATCTGGGCTCTTATGTCAGCCTTGCACCATGGTCTCCGTAGCCCCTGCTCCTGGCTCTGCACTCTCCGCCTCCTGTGGTCCTATGCTATTGCTGCACCATTGTCTGTGCAACTTTTCTCCCACTTCTGGTTACTTTTTAATGTGTGCTATTTTAATAAATGCTAAATAAATATCTCTGATAAAACTAGTGATTAACTGTAAGTTGTGCCCGATGATTCTCCTTATTGTGTGTGAAACGTGATTTCCAGTGGTTACAGGTGACTCTCTTAAAGTATCAAGTTAGCGGGCCCGGCGGGGTAGCCTAGTGGCTAAAATCCTTGCCTTGAATACACCAGGATCCCATATGGGCATTGGTTCATATCCCGGCAGCCCCACTTTATATCCAGCTCCCTGCTTGTGGTCTGGGAAAGCAGTGGAGGACAGCCCAAAGCCTTGGGACCCTGCACCCATGTGGGAGACCTGGAAGAAGTTCCTGGCTCCTGACTTTGGATCGGCTCAGCACTGGCTGTTGAGGCCGCTTGGGGAGTGAGTTATTGAATGGAAGATCTTCCTCTTTGTCTCTCCTCCTCTCTGTATAACTGACTTTGCAATTAAAAAGAATAATAAATCTTCAAAAAAAATCATGTTAGCATTACAGTAGGCATCGTTCACAATTGTCACACCCAGTTCACAGTCTGTTTATTCCTCCTTTGGCTGTGACCTCGAGCTGGTGTGCAGATGGTTGAGCCACAGCATCGCCTTAGTCATGCCAACTGGTCATCCCGTCCCTGCAGAATGCCCCATTGGAGGGACTGGTGTGGCTCCCGCAGCCCTCCTTCGCAGACTGCAAACACTGGGTGTGGCTACACCGGGGTCTTCTCTCTCCCCACTGGTTGATAGCAACAATGTGTTGTCCTCATTTGCATATGTTCAGCTGCCACTCCCTTCTCTTCCGGGCTCACAGACCTGTCACTGAACCAGGTAAGATAGTCACGTTTCTCTGCTGCCAGTCCGTGTCTTTAGTATCACTCGCGTTCCTGTGTGACAGCTGTGAGTTCATACAGCCTGAAGGATGGAGACCGCGTGTCCAAGAACTCCCACGTCCTGCAATGCGAACACCATCCACATATTCCCTCCTGTCACACTTGATCCACTTCCTTATTTTTCTGTTTATTTCCTAAAGTGTTTATGGTCCCCACCACACTTTTCACTTCACACATTCTATTTCTGTGATTGACTCAGAAGTTACCTCTTAAACTCCTGTTCATCAGTTAAAAATCGTGCTCAGACATCACCTTCTCTCAGACCCTCCCAGTCACCATCCTGAAACCTATTTCTTTCATGTGATGCTTAGAATGCTCCATAGATCAATATGGATGAGCAGCTATAGAAAAGCTATAGAAGTTTTTTTCTTAGATGTTGCTTTATTTCTTTTATGTCATGATATATCAGAGGCACTTATTATTTAGCCCTAATGCATTTCCCTTTAGTTTTGAGACAGGAGGCTGGGGGATGCGTGGATATTGCGTCCTAACACAGGCGTTGGTGCTGCTGCAATGCCTGGAACACCTTGCGGGTGAGAACTTCAGGGCCGGGCTGAGATTCCCAGGCCGGGAGCGACGTGGCAGAAGGCCACCAGCAGAGGGCGCGGGCGCACGTGCGCGGTGTGGGGCGAGCCTGGCGGCTGGGAGGACGCGCCCTGGTCCTCGGCTGCGTGTGCTGCTCCAGGCAGGTCCCCAGGCAGGTCCCCAGGCAGGTCCGGTGGCTCCGGTGCCTCTGTGTAGGGAGCTGAACTTGAGCTGTTGGGGAAGGCCGGCCACCAAACTTCAGTGTCTGCTGGAAAAGGTCCCAATGGTAGCGCTGGATGGTGGGGGGTGAAAGGTCGTCTGGGGACGGTGGTCCTGCCCCCTGAGCGTCACGGGTTACGAAGGACAGTGTTTTCAGCAGAGCAAGTCGTTGAGCCTTTTTCTTTGTGACACCATTGCTGATTAAGTCAAAGGCAGAGTGGCTGACTTTGTACTGGAAATGAAGGCAATGTCGTGCGTAATAGCATCACTATGATGCAGCTCTCAGATTGCTTTATGTTGAAGACTTTCCTCACATCTGTGATTTAATGATCTTGCAGAAACACTATTTAGTAAAGTTTCCAAACACACAAGCAATACTGCATTTCCCTCAAAAGCTTTTTCCAAATCTCATATGTTTTAGATACAATTACTGTGAATCCCTTTTCTTTGTCACTGAGATAAGCAAATATGGGAACCTTTATTTTTTTTGAACAGTTGCAAGGTCTTTACTATGGGTACTGCTGGCAACAGTTCATTATAGATAATTACTTAATAGCATCACTGTTTTTTTTTATTATTATTATTACCAGAGCAAGCCTTTCTGCATATAATCTGTGATTTAGCAGCCCGCTTTACAGTTGTGTACAATAAACACGGTGGTGGATCTGTGTGAGGTCTCAGATCTGTTTATTTTTAAAGCTGATCTGAAGCGTAGTGACCTGGTATGTTGCACAAAGCAGTCACGACTGTTCCTTGTGCTTTATGGTCCAGCGCAGTGCGCAGGAAGGGAACGCTGAGACACCTGTGGGCAGTTAATTTTGATGGCGATCCTGGGCATTCAGTGAAGATTCCAACAATTTTACTTGCAGAAATGGTGATTATTCAACAGAGTGACAAACTGCCACCTGATCGGATACGTTCATTTGTCTTTAAAGCTGTTCTTTGTCCTCTGTAAGAAGGTGATAATTAAGTTTCCATATTAGAATAAAATAATGACTTCTGTAGATACTTGTTAAAATAGATTCAATCCTCTATGGAAATGTAAAATAAAATCTGCAAAATGTTGCCAGTGTGACTTTTAAGTGAGTACGACTAATAAGCTAAATTAATATTACGTCACTCTGGAAGAATAACAATTGGAAAAATAATGTGATTACCTTTTCAGGTACAATATTGATATTAGGTTTGCTAGAACAGCTACCTCCCAAACAGCACTCATTCATATCCTGATTTAATTTTCCTGGATCCATCCTGAGTGTGCAATTTAATCCCTGAAAAGTCTCACAGGATTGCATTGTGTCTGTATATTAACATCCTTACCCTCTAATGTTGAAAGCTTGAATCCATATTAGGTACTGCAAATGGTTACTTTTTAAGCTCATATCACACAAAATTAGCTAGATCCCACATGTCAGAGGGCATAAAGAATACCACCAGCTTAAGCCAAGTGCTGGAATGTCCATATCCCACGTCTAAGTGCTTGGGGCTGGCTCCTGCCCCTGCTATGGGACTTCCTGCTAACGCACACTCTGCCAGGTAGGATTGGTGACTCAATGCTTAACTCCCTGATGACTACCTGGGCGACCCCGGTGGAGTGGCTCGTGACTCTGGTAACAGGAGTGTGGAGCTCTGATCCCCAGAAATGAAGACAAGGTATAAGCATGAGCCAGCCATGCCCTTCGGAGGAGGACCCTGCTATTGTCCTGAGGTCCCAGGGCCCAGTCTCTCTGCTTTAAATAACCAAAGGTAATTTCCTCTTCGTACAGTTCACAAGGTATTAGAAACTTTCCTAAATCTATTTCCTGAGCCAAGTTGTAGAATGTTCAGTGCACATTCATTTAAAATACCTTTAAACGTTCTGACTCAATTACTTTTAATAGAGTGGACAGTGTTTGGTGGAGCTTTGCGTGCACAGCATGAAATGTTGAGTTTTGTTAGGAAACATACAAAATTAGTTCCTGTGCCTGGGAAGCCTCTAGAGAAATATAAGTCACTGGAAAGCCTTACTGAAGGCCATTTTATGTATGGCTAATGTCATGTGCTGTCACTGCACTCATTAGGTACAGAACTGTGACGTAAATGAAGTTAGGGTAAGACATAGACAAAAAAAAATTTGAAAAGAGATTTTGTTGATAATATGCAGAAATGCCACATCTGTTTTTATTCATTCTCTGCTTATTTCTTTGAGGGAGAATTTACACAGCTGTGAAAACCTAAGGAGTTTTGTACAAAACAATTTTGACAAATGTTCATGATTTCACACCAATGAAATGCATTTTATTTTCATTCAGAATGTTCCAAGCCCTCTAGCAATGTAAACAGCAATAAAACTCATATTGAAGTTATTTCTGTGATTTTTAACTTCTCTGCTCAAATGATATAAGCAAGTTTTCTTTGACTCTCACTAAGAAATAGAGCAAATTCTAAGCTGAGTGTACAAGGAAAACAAACCCATTGAGGAGCTGGAGTTTAAACTTAACCCTGCGCACTGTGTGTAGGTCAGGCCCGAGATATCTTAGGATGACATACCAGAAAGCTAAGTTTTGGATTCTGACTCTATTTTTTAGCTGCTCTGAAACCTTGGGTAAATTATGTAGAATTTAGGATTCTCTAATTCATCACCTGTAACGCTGGAGTAGTAATTTCTAGGGTTGTTGAAGATTAAATTAAATTGAATAATACATGCATTGTGGCTAATGCAATGCCATTTCTACTTCTTTCATTTCCATCAGAATTTACTGTCAAAAGTATCATCTGACTCAAGTACATGAGAAATAGTGATGCTGTAATAAGAACATCCAATAATTCTCTGAAATATAGAAAAAGCTATCAAGAAGATTAACAAGTCATTAACAAGAAAAAAAAATGAGATTGATGTTTCTGGAAAACCTTACTGTTTGTGAGTTAAAATGCATCTTAGAACAATTACACGTGCTATATACTGAAAATACTCACATAATAAAGGGTGCAGATTCATGTTGCAGAGTCTTACGACAGTTGCTGGTTTCAGAAACTACCTCCACTGTGAGCTGCAGTGGTGTGGAGAATCAGCTCATGGATCTGCCGGGATTGGTGATGAAAACCCGGGCCACAGAAGAACCAGCTTAGGAGTGGTTGTAGGGCCAGTGCTGTGTGCAGCATAGAGGGTTACGCTCTCCTACGGTGTTGACATCCCATATCCAGTCCAGCCGCCCTGGATTTCTGCCGGGTCACCTGGGAGAGCAGGGGAGGATGGCCTCAATTCTTGGGCCTCTGTACCCACAAGGGAGACCTGGGGGAGGCTCTCGACTCCTAGATTTGGTTTGGCACCACCTAGTCCTTGCATCCATTTAGGGGGTGACCCAGATTCTCTGGCTCATCTTTGTTGTCTCTCATTCTTTCGAATAGTTAAGTGCATCTTTTTAAAAACGAAGGCAAGTCAAGTCAAGAAGAAAACAGGGATTTGCTCGAAACACTCAGGAAATGTCAGAATCAGAAGGTTTTTTTCCAAATTTAAAACATTTTGAAATCCTCCTCCATGAAAAAAGGCAGAGCACACTTCTCACTGTTGCATAATCAGTCGGGTCAGAGATCAGCCAACTGTGGCCCACACGCAATTGCAGGCCTTTCTCCTGCTTTGTAGGGAAGAGTTCCACCGGCTCATGGCCAAGCACGCTGGTGTTTCTGTTGTCTGTGCTGCTTTCACATCGCAACGGAGGGCTCAGTTGTGATAGAGACCATGTGACTCACACAGCCCCAGACACTTACTATGTGATCTTGACTGAGGACATGCGTCACCCCTGTGGTAAACATAGGACCTGAGCTGTGAGAGGAAGTGCCCCGAGGTTATGGGTCATTTTATAAAGTAGATGAAAACAACATAGCATTCAGGTTCTATAAAGTGAAGGGAGAGATTTATACAAAAGAGTAAACTGGATGAAAGGTTGAAGAAAGCTCCTAAGCTAGGTAGTGTGTTGATTTAGAGAAATCATGCAGAAATTGAGATTGCCAGGCAAAATGCAGTCATTTCGCTCAGATCCGTATGTGCTATGCAAAATACCGAACTGCAGTAAGTGCTTGCAGGAGAGGCTCCTGAGCGGTTGGCTTGCTTGTTTCTTAGAGTGTCGGTGCATTCCAGAACCTCATTAGCTGATGGCTCTACGGTGGTAGGAGCAACAGGCACTCTCTGGAACAAGTCCAGGTCCCTCTGCGTATCAGCTGGGGAACCAACCGCAGACAGGCTGGTCAGCTCTCCTCCTTTGGGAAAGAACACAGAGGTGGTACTTCCTTCAGAGAGAGGAAATGAACAAAATAATAATGATAATAATAGCAGTACTAATGGGATTTATGCATGATCGTGCCTGGATTGGAGCACTCGCTGCATGTGTAAACCATGCTTGTCTTTCGGTGCTTGTCTTTCCAGACGCTGTGGGTGTGTCCTCCGCAGGATGCACCCGGTCACACTCTGTGGAACTGAATTTATCTTTCTAGGGCTTGAGTTAAACCCCAGGCAAGGAGTGCCCTTTTCACTGCACACTGTGAAAGGATTTGCAAACAAGTGTGATCCAAGTGGTGGATACGATAGATGTTTTTTAGGCCCTGAGAGCTTAAATAGAGAAGTAAATACTTCCAACCGAAAGATGAAATCCGCGGTGTTAAAGATACAGATTTACTTGTGCTTTGAAAATAAGCATCACTGACAAATGTGCAGGTGAATGGTTCGGATTTTGCATGAGGGCAGAATTGTGAACAGATTCTAGGTAATTGCTTGGGTTGCTTTTACAGATGAGGAAGATGGTGACCTTTGGGATTATTGTTTGCACACCGAAATAACATATGTGCCCTGACACACGGGGTTCCCTTTGTCTGCCCGTGAATGAGCCTCCGTGTGATCTTGCCATGCGAAGCCCAGAGATGGATGCCGTGCCTGCTCTTTTCAGCTTGGCAGGAAATATTGCAAGCATATTGATGGAGATAATTAATATTTTCCAAACAGTCAAAAAACAGGTGTACCTTTCCAAATAATTCCAGATACATTTCAAAACAAACTTGTTGAATGACTTAAAGAAAGGGTCAGAAAATGGAGTGAACATTCTGTCAAGGCTCTCAACAGAAATGTTGTTAGAAAAAATTATGTGAAGATGTTAACTATGGAGAATCGTCTCTGTATCTCCATGGTTCACCATGTGTCTGCCATTGTGGTCAACCTTCATAGCACTGACACCAACAGTAAGGGAAGTGTTTATGTATGTATGCATGTATGGATGTATGTATGTGTGTATGTATATGTGTGTATGTGTGTGCATGTATTGTGTATGTATGATGTATGTGTGTTTGCATTTTATCTGGGCACTCACAGCTCAGTCATATTGCCATCTGGTACTACCCCCAGTATTAACACACAGTGTCCCATTAGTAAATAGTGTCCCTACACTGATTCTTGTGTTTTTGTGCTGTAATTCCCAACTCTTCATCTGTCCTCCCTGCTGTGGAAATGCAAAGAAAAATCTCATTTTTTAGCATGATCTGACTTTGGCAAGATTGTTGCTTGGACAATATCAATCATGTGAAGAGAAGTCTTCTGTTGATGTAATTAGTGGAAGATTCACAACCGGTCAGGCGTTTTTTTTTAACTCGCATGGTGATAGCTGGGTTTTAAAGTCTCAGAAGCACGGGGCGGACACACTGGTGTAGTAGGCTAAGCAGCTGTGTTCAACACACACACATCCAGCGTCAGAACCGGTTTGAGTTCCCTGGCTTCTGATTCAGCATCCTGCAGATGGACTTGGAAGGCAGTGGGCAGTGACCCGTGAGCTTAGGTCGCTACCAAACCTAGGAAAGATCCAGATTGGAATTCCTGGCTCCTGCCTTCAGCTTGGCCTGCTTCAACTCTGGCATTTACAGCAATGTGAGGAGTGAAACCCGGCACCTACAAGATCTCTCAGAGCTCTGTCTCCTCCCTCCCGGAATTCCTCCTTCTCTCTCCCTCTCTTTCTTCTTCCTTTCCTCCCCAACTTCCTGTGTGTGTGTATGTCTCCCTGAGTGTCCCTCTGCCTCCTTCACTACTGCTATGCTTTTCAAATAAATATGATTTATAAAATTAAGTAATCTCTGATGAAAATTTTAAATCAAAGTATGCTCACTTAAAAACGATTCACTGCATGGTTTGTGTCCCGCACTACAGTACTTTCACAGGGAATCCAGTTAGGTAGGTCCACTGAACAGTACCCAGGGGGAAGTTTGGCACCAAACCCTCATCAGAACACTTGACTGGGTTAGATAAACATCTTGGTCCAAGAGTCAATGTTAATTCTGTTATTCTTTTGTCCCTCATCTTTCCTTACTGTGCTCGGGCAAGAATGGGCTCTTACTCTCGGGCAGTGTAGATGCTGAAGTGGAGGTTAAATGTCATTGTTAAGACGTATAGAAAGTATCTTTTCTTTTGGATTTTTTAATGGGAAAATATGTAATCTGCACTCAAGAGATCGCATGCAGATATTACAGGCAATGAAAGTAGTAGGTGGTTATTGTAGCTGGAATGCCTCCCAGAGCAGATGGTTTTTTAGGAGTTTTGAAGGAGAAGAGCAAGGTGGCCTGCCTGGCGTATATTAATTGGGTCCCTGTTCCAAGTGAAGGGGGTGGTAGGAAGAATGTGTGATGTCTTGAGTGGGCGAATGATACAAACAGGCTTAACTTGAAAATAACCTGAAATTTCTGTCTCAGAAATCTTCCAGACAACTCAAAGATACAGTTTCCGCTGCAATAATTGGTGACCTGTGAAGGTGTACAAACAGAGAGTTAGCACACGCAAAGTAGAACATGGAAAAACGTCGTCAGTATTTTCACAGTTAACATTTTACTGGAACGCTTATGACCAATAAGCAAATTCAGAAATTGGAAAAACTGTATGGAAGCTGAATTTGTATTTAGAAGGAATAGATGTTACTGAGCACTCAAGGGAAGGATGCGTATGTATTTGTAGGCACGAACTCTGAGACACGATACAGTTTCCATTACTTTGTGTGCCTTAGATGTAGCTGTGTCTTCCTCAGGCCCTTCGCATTTGTCACGTCCAGCCACCTCTGACAGCCAGCGTCCCGACTTGGAGAACATCCACTCATATTTTCAGCCTTTCCTGTTTAAACTTTCATCTGCATGTTTTACTCAGCTGAATCTTCTTATACTCTTTGTTTTCTCATTCATTTTCCCGTTGGTTCACGTTACAGTGGTAAAGAATACAGAATTTAGCAAATGCCTTGTCTACACATGAATTTCAGCTTTACTGTACTTGGGACCCTGGTCAACCAATTTCATTTCCCAATTTCTTAATTTCCTAAATAAAAAATATTTAGGAAACCATTCTCTATCAAAGAGGCAGGCTTGATGGGTAAGCTGCCGTGTGGGATGACTATCACATCCGAAGTCCGAGACTCATTTTGGCCTCCTCGCTTCCTGCTAATCCGTGCCCTGGACCACAGCAGAGGATGCCTTCAGTATCCGGGTCCCTGCCCCCCGCCCTTCCATGGAGTTCCCTGTCTCCAACTTGGACCTCATCTTTCCCTGGCTCTTCCTGCCATTTTGAGAGAGAGACCACAATAACAATTAGTAGATGAATGTTGCTGTCTTTTTCCATTTCTGATTGTCTCTAGAAATAAATAGGAAACTTTAACAAGATGATCTAAGAAAGTTGTTATGAATAGTATCAGGCTGTTTTGAAGTATATTTTAAACATTTTGGGTACATTGCTACATGCGGTGTAAGTGATGAAGTAAGGCCAGGCCGGGAAATGTGAGTTCTTTGGACTTCCCGGCCGCTCAGTGCCTTCTCTGTCGTCTGCCTCTGCCTTCCGGGCTTCATCAGCTCTGTGTGCAGAAATCAGCTACTCACTATTCCTGCATTGTGTTTTACCTGTGGCTTTCCTCCACCTAGGGTGTTGTTTCTCATGCCCAAACCACAGCCTTCTCTCCCATGGCGTGTGGGTTGCAGTGAGCACGGTGTTCAGAGCTGCTGCGGATCACAGATCTTGTGCCACAGTGTCCTGTTCACCCTTTCCTTCGTTGTCCCAGCAGTAACAGGCTAAGCCAGTTGTACAACAGCATCATGTGATAATGAAGTATTTCTGTAATTCGTGATTTTATCCCCACCGTATTGCTAACTTCTTAGAAAGCATCACACCACATACAACCTTGAACACAAAAGGTGCTCAGTATATGTTGAGTGAGCAGTGGACAAACAGGTGCAAGCATGCGCAAACTGCAGCCCACAGCACGGACTTCAAACAGACTGGAAGAGGTACACAGTTCTCGGAGTTTCAGCATTGTCTATGAGGTTTAAAGTAATTTTTTCCCCTAATGTTTCCTGAGATCAGCGGAGTCAGAGGGCTGTTCTAATATGGTGTGTAGCGGAGGCTGTGGGTTGTAACTGCTTCCTAGCAGGAGGGTCAGAGCTGCTGAGAGCTGGAGCATGCTCCGTGCCTGATAGCTGTGCTGGGATCGCCAGTCCTCAAGTCCGCTGCTGTCTGCGAGTGTCTTCAGTGTCCTCCAGGCTGTTGGTGATGGCACTTAAGGGAGACAAAGATTGAGACAATAAACAAGCAAATGCATTAATGTTTTAAAGTATATTTCATAACTTACTTTAAAAAACAAAACCTCTTATAAATGATGAATTTGTATAACACAAAAGTATCTCTAGAGTTATGTCTTTTGGCCGGTATGAATTTTCTGTGATATGAATCTTCTGTGATTCTTTCACTGTGGATCACAGTAGGAAGCTATGGATTAGAGAGGGGCTTTGATGAGGTCATGTTCCTAGGATTATTTTTATATGGGCTGCTATGTTTCTCTGGATAAAATCGGTAGCCAGAATCTGACACCAGGTACTTTCAAATGTTGGTATACAAAATCAGCCAACATTGAACTGAGTGGGGAAGAAACTCAGAGAACTTAAAAAAAAAAAAGGACACAGAAATTTGTGTCTTAACATTCTGTTAAATGTATTATTATTCAAATATATATAAAAGGCAGAGTGATAGAAAGGGAGAAAGCTAATTTAGGTTTCTTGTTCTGTTCCTTCAGTACCTATTGCCGCGAAGGTGGGCTGGGTTCAAGTTTGGAGTTAGGAAGTCCATCCAGGACTCCTGTGTGAGGGACAGGGACCCAAGTAGCTGATCCAACACCCTTTGGACTCCTGTGAGAGGGACAAGGACCCGAGCAGCTGATCCAACACCTGCTGCCTCCCAGGCACAGTAACAGAAAACTGGATTGTGGGTAGAAACTAGACTGCCTTCGAGGCACCCTGATACAGGATATGGGTGTGTCATGCCATAACTTTGGGAGAAGGTACCTGGAAACCATCTCCCAAATAACTTTCTGAATTTGCATCCTTTTCTGCTGCCTCCTGTGTGCTAACTAGCAATACAGACCAGCGGGGTGAGTTTATAAAATAAAGACAAAAACCTTGGGGCTAGTGTTGCGGTAAAATGAGTAAAGCTGCCACCTGCAACGCAACATACTACAGCAAGCAAGCGGCAGCTTGTGTTCAGGCTGCTCCCCTTCTGATCTAGCTTCCTGCTAATGATCTGGGAGAAGCAGTGGAGGTAGGCCGAAGATTAGGGTTACTGCCGCCGCCGCCGAGACCTGGTGTAGGCCCCTGGCTCCTGGCTTCAGCCTAGCCCAGACCTGGCTATTGGGCTATTTCTGCCTCTCTCTCTCTCTGACTTTCAAATAAATAAATACATCTTTAGAAACAAATATACTTCTTTACCCTATAATATCCCCTTCAGAGAATTAAAGGAGGAACTGATGAAGACAACTAAGTATGCCAGTTTGTCTAAATTCTCAGGAGACTTTGATAAGGCTCTTTAACAAAAAAGATTTTTAAGGATATGCAAATAACTATCCTAGAAAAGAAAGCATTATCATTGGTTGGAACATGAGTTAAGCTGCAGCTTTTCAAAAACACAGGAAGTTTGTTCAGCTCTTGTGTCTACTATTTCAAGAATTTCCTCCACACCTTAGGAGTCCAAACTGACTTCCGAAGGAGTTCTGTCCAAGGAGTGATGATGAGACCCGCTACATTGAATAAATGAGAGACTGCAGAGACTATGTGGAGAAAGTTTAAGTTGGAATGTGTGGAAGAGAGGAAATGAGGGGCCAAGGAGACACAGACTTTCCTTGTGTTGCACCTCACAGATGCCCTCAGCTTTCCGGGCAGCTCGTGTCCTGATAAACCCAGTGCAAGTGGAAACTGTTGTAATATGGAAATGAGCTTAGTACGCCCATCCTGCCCTAGTTTAACCGCACAGTGCTTTGTGGAGTGTCAGGGATCTGCCACTGTGATCACATGACTGCGTGAGCAACCGCACAGTGCTTTGTGGAGTGTCAGGGACCTGCCACTGTGATCACATGACTGCGTGAGCAACCGCACAGTGCTTTGTGGAGTGTCAGGGACCTGCCACTGTGATCACATGACTGCGTGAGCAACCGCACAGTGCTTTGTGGAGTGTCAGGGACCTGCCACTGTGATCACATGACTGCGTGAGCAACCGCACAGTGCTTTGTGGAGTGTCAGGGACCTGCCACTGTGATCACATGACTGCGTGAGCAACCGCACAGTGCTTTGTGGAGTGTCAGGGACCTGCCACTGTGATCACATGACTGCGTGAGCAACCGCACAGTGCTTTGTGGAGTGTCAGGGACCTGCCACTGTGATCACATGACTGCGTGAGCAACCGCACAGTGCTTTGTGGAGTGTCAGGGACCTGCCACTGTGATCACATGACTGCGTGAGTGCTGCGCCTCACTGCCGGCCACCCAGCCTCACAAGAGCATAGAGTGGGTCCAGAAAAAGTTAAAAACGTGTAACAATTTCACCCCACTGTGACGTGGAAAAAGTGAAAGTCAGTCATAAGGCTGTGTTCATCTGTACGGCGGTCGAAGTTGACCTTGCAAGTAAGTTGTGTCTCTATCCCTCCGGTGTAGATATTCTCTTAGGAGAGGACTTAGAATTCTAGTAAATTTCTGTGGCAAAAAGAAGTTAAGTTTCAAGGAAGGCATAATAACCAGACTAGCTTTTGGAGAACAACAATTCTGAAAAAAAAGAAAAAAGAGAAATGCCATTTTTAAAATAAAGAATAAAGTGTCTCATCTTGATTTATTCTGTTACATCCCACATAGTGAAGACAAGAAATGTAAACTGAAATGAAATCATTCTCAGTGTTTTGTTTTAAATTAAAATAAAGTGCAAAACCATACTTGAGTTGTCAGGAAGTACTGTTTTAAAATTGTACATATTTATATAGTGATTGAACTGGGATAGTTAGCATTTCCAATTTCTCAACTAAAAGATTCAGTTGACACCTTAACATTCGTGCATATTTCTTGGATAGAGTAAGATACTTGGTGTATGTACTGATCAAATCAAGGTAGTTATTATTTCCATCTCTTTATCATCACTTTTGATTTCTAGCCTTCAAGCTCCTCTCTCTTACTTATTCATACGACGTACAGTGGGGTACTGTGGAACTGCAGTGTGAGGCACCCAAACTCACTCCTTCCTTCTGCTGTACTTCAGGTCTGTTTTCCAGGCTCCTTTAAGCCCTCTCTCCTCACACCTTTTCCAGTCCCTACTACCATTATTTTATTTTTTTTTAGCTTCAATATATGACAGAGAATGTGAGATATTTCTTCTGTGATTGTCATTACATTGAACATGTTATTCTCCATTTGTATTCAATTTCATCTTTGTTTTTATTTTTGATGATGATTACATGGTTGATCAGGGTGGGAAGGATTAAGAATTAGGGAAAAATTAGTGGAATGATTGTTTCCCAATTTTCTGTTTCTTCTTGTCTCTGGGGGAAAGGAAGAGATAAAGGGGGAAGCCACACCCAGCCTCCCAAATGTCCCAGTACCTAGGGATGGAGGACCGCCATGCATCGTCAACCCAGGGTCCCGATGTACATGCTGCAATGATTCTGACCTAGTGGTTTGAGTGGTTCGGAAATGCTGTCAATTTTGTTGATCCAAAGAGGAGGGAACCCTTCAAATGTCCATTGGCTGCCATAGTCGACCTCAAGACTCCATTGACTCCAATTTTTGCTGTCATCATCTGCTGGGGTGGTTGTCCAATTTGCTGTTTTGTCCCACCTCTGCTATGGTCCAAAATGAGCTGCCATATTCTCCGTGTGTATCAGTGTCTGCATCCTCTGTTCTGCCTTTTTTACACTCAGGCAAGCCCAAGGAACAGGGCCAGGCAACCCAAGTCCTGCTGGATTCCCCACCCCCGGGGCTCACAAACCTGGCACCCTCCGTGCAGGAGGGCCAACAGATGCGGGCCAGGCGACCCAAGCCCCTCTAGATGCCCCCTTGGGGCTCACGAACCCGGTATTCATGGTGCTGTGGATAGCTATCTTTCTTTTGTTGTGGCCAAGTAACATTCAGTTGTGTATGTAAACCACATTTTCTAAACACGCTGCTATGTTGGTGAACATCTTGATTGACTCCATATCTTGGCTGTTGTATTTTATAAGTCAACAAAGCAGTGCAGGTGTCTCTTTCAATGCTGCTTTCACTTTCTCTACATACGGTCATTGGAATATCTGGGTCAAATGATAAATCTGTTTCTAGTTTTTTTGAGGAAATGGCTGTACTAATTTGCATAACAACATAGTATGACACTTGCCTTTTCTCCACAGATTTATCAGAACTTGCCTTTTATCTCTTTGATAACCACCATTCTGACTGGTATTGGATAACACATCAAGTGTTTCATTTGTATTCTCTGATGGCTAAGGATATTGACAATTATTTTTTCATGAATTTGATGGCTCTATAAGTTTGTATTTTTGAGAAGTTTCAATTCATATCGTTTGCCATTTCTTAGATGTGTCACTCTTCTGTTACAGTTCGGATACAGAGGTTTTTTTTTTTTTCCCTCATGAAGTGACTGACTGTTCTCTCTCCAATACATATTTTTGACTCCTTCTTAAACGAGTTAGTTGCCTACAAGTTTGTGGATTTATTTTCAAGTTCTCCATTCTGATCCACTGATGTATGAATGACAGTTTTGATTTTAGTACCATACTGTTTTGATACTCATAGCTCTGCCATATGTGTTAAATAATATGATACCTCCGGCTTTGTTCTTCTCATTCAAGATTTCATTGGTTGTTCAGAGCTTTTTATGCTTCCACAAAAGCTTTAGGATTGATTTGTCTAGTTTTTTGGAGAAAGTCATTTATACTTTGATGAGAATTGCTTTAAATTTGTGAAAACACTTCTGGGGTTAAGAAAATCTTTATTATATTATTTCTTTCAACCCATGAACTTGGAAGATCTTCACTTTTTGTTTTTTTTTTTTTTTTGATCAATTTCTCTATTAGGATTTTACTTAAAAATACCTCATTTATTAAATTTATCCCTCATTATGTTGTTTGTAACTACCGTGAAAGAGATTTCTTTTTCTGAATGTTTGTTATTAAGCTATAGGAAACCTAATCTTTTTAATGCTGATTTTGTTCCTTGAAACTTCATTGAATTCATTTATTGGCTGTGGTGGTCATTTCATGGAGTCTCTAGGTTTTGTTTACATACCATTTTGTTATCTTCAAACTGGGATAATTTGATATACTTTCTGTTTGTATTCCTTAGATTTTTATTTCTTATCTAATTGTGAAGATCTCCAGTAATAGGTTCAAAAAAGTAGTTCCAGATCTTACAAGAAGCACTTTCTACTTTTCACCATTTATTGCAATAATAATGGCTATGGAGTTTGCCGGTAAAATCTTTGTTATATTGAAATGTCTTTCTTTCACACTTAATTTGTTACAAACTTTTTAATCATAAAGTGATATTAAATTTTATGAAATGCTTTCCTTTGCATGCACTGAAACAATCATATGATCTTATCTTTCATTTTTTGACATGATATATTAGGTTACTGATATGAGTATGTTGATTGACCTTGGCATCCTGCACTAAATCCCAGTGGATCACTGATGAATGATTCTTTAGTGGATTGTTTGACCATTTCCTTGTATTCTGTTGAGAAGTTTTACATATATGGTCATCAGTGACATTGGTCTAAAGTTTGCTCCTGCTATTGAGTTACCTGATTCCAGCATCACAGTGATGATAGACTGATGGAATTGGTTTAACTCAATTCCTTCTCTTCCAGTTTTATCCATTTATCTATTTTTTAATGGTTCAAGAAGTATTGGTGTTAGCTTTTGCTTGAAATTTGGTAGAATATTAAAATGAAACCAAACATTCTTAGTTTTCTGTGTGAGAAGATTTATTATTGCTAATTGAATTTCATTATTCGTTTTATAGTCTTTCAGATTGTCTGTGTGTTTGTGATTCATCTTTGAAGGTTTGTCCCTTTCTTCGGGGTTTCTCCAAGTTGTGGGTGTAGTTTTTCATAGTATTCCTTGACGATCATCTGTTATTCAGTGTTATCAGTTGTAATGTCTCCTTTTTCCCTTCTGAGTTTGTGTGCTCTAAATTTCTTTTTCTTTATGTTGTTATCCTGTCTATGATTTGCAATTTTTACTTTTAAAAAGCCAATTCCTTACTTCTGGAATTTCATCATGTGTTTATGTTTTCTGCTTCTGTCTATATGGCATCCTGGGGGGTTCTGTATCTCGTTATTAAATATTGGAGAGATTTCAATTATTATTTCGTGGAGTGTGGGTTTCTAGGAGTTTCTCCTTTTTAATGTTTCCCACTTTCAACTTTCAGATATCTATTTGTCGCCCGGAATGTCCTAAAGACTGTCTCATTCGTTTATGTTTCTTTTTACCTAACTGATCTATTTCAAATGACTAATCTTCAACTTGAAATATTCTTTCTTTTAACCTACTCTGTTGAGACTTTCAGTTGAACATTTCCTGGCTGTCAGTGTGGGGTGGAGAGTAAAGCCACTGCGTGCAGTGCTGACATGCCATGTGGGTGTGAGTTCATGTCTTGTTACTTCACTTCTGATCCAGTTAGTTCTCTGCTAATGTGCCTGGAAAACAGTGGAAGAGGGCCCAAGTGCTTGGGCCTTGCATCCACGTGTGAGACCCAGAAGCAGCTCTTGGCTCCAGCTCAGCCCAGCTGAGCCTGGCCATTGCTGCCAGGGCGGTGTACTGGGGGCTGGACAATCTCTATCTCTTCCTCAGTAATTCTGCCTTTTAAACAAACAAGTAAATCTTAAAACAATGCTCAAAAAACTGTTCTTTCAGTTAGTTATTGAGTTCTTCATTTCCAAAATGCGTTGGTTCTTTTTTCAACATTCCTATTTCTTTGAGACTCATGAAATAAATCATTTCTTTTTTTCTGATTTGGTTAACCTGTATTTCTGACTCTTTAATTTCACTGAGTCCTTTATAATCATGCATTTCAACTACTTATCAATGTCCTTTTCTTTTAGATCTGTCACTGGATGGTTATCATGCAACATTATTATTTTTCCATATTTCTAGTGAGCATGTAGTGAGATTTACATGTGCAGCATGTCCATCATCTCTGTTAATTTTACAAGATGAATTTTGCAGCAAACTCTGGAGCTGTGGTTATCAGTGGTTATCAGTTTGACAAGCAGTATTGGCTTTGGTTCCTCATGGTTTGTGGATGTAATGTGCCAGCAGTGGGGTCAGTGTGCCCTCCTGTCTCCTGGGGACGTGCAGGTGTAGAGATGCTCCAGTGGCCCAGGAAGTAGTGGAGGTGGAGTGCGCCCTGTTCCGCCACCCCAGCAGAGACAGTGGTAATACGGGAACACAAAAGAGGCTTCCTCAGGCCTCACTGGGTTGAGGGCAGGTGCTCCAACTGTGCTACTGCCCTTTCCATGCTGGTGCCGCTTCCCCAGGTCTTATGGGACTCCTGTCCTTCCTGGCTGAAGTGCGGAGTGCTCCCGGACACAGCTGTGTTTGGTTTCTCTCTGTAAAGAGGAAAGGAGTACAGGGCATCTTTACTTAGCCAGGAGTGCATCCAGGAAACAGCATTTTTACATAGTGCTATTGCTTGATGCAGAAATGAAACTTCTGTGTTTTTCTTCCTGTAATGCTCATTTTCATCTACTTGAGAGGTAGAGCAACATAGACACACATACGGAAGCACATTTTTCAAACCACTGGTTCATTCTGCTAGGGCAGAGCAAAGCCAACGGCCTGGAAGTCAGTCCAGGTCCCTGGTTGGGTAGCAGCGAGGCAAACAATTGCACTATTATCTGCTGCCTCCCCCGATGCCTAAACAAGATGCAGGATCTTAACTGCAGTAGCCAGACTGGGTCATGGGAAGCAGCCATCCAGAGCTGTGCAAAGCCAGATGTGCAGTGCCACAGTGCTGCCCCCTTTTCACTTTTTAAAAGTGACTGGATTACCACTTTTAACATCTTATTTATTTAGTTTTACTTTTTCAGAAGCAGACATATGAGAGAGAGGGTGGGGGAGAAAGAGAGAGAGAACTTCCATCTGATCTATTCCCCTGAAGCCAAGGGCCAGCAACTGCATGGCCGTCTCCCATGTGGGCGGCAGGGACTCGGCTGTGTAAGCCATTGTCTGCTCTCTCCCTGGGGTAGTAGGCAGCCGGGTCAGAAGGCTCACGCACTCAGACTCTCCAGACATCTGCTGTGCCAAACAGCTGCTCCAGGTACACGGTGGTTGTTGTAATATGTATTTGAAAGAATCACTGAATCACTTCTCGGCCTTTTTGTGGAGTTACAGAGAAGGAGAGATAGGGAGGGAGGGAGAGAAAAGTTTACAGCAGCTGTTTCACTCCCCCACATGACCTGCACTGAAATGAGGAGACAGGAGCTTTTTCTGGATCTCTCTGGGCATGCAGGGACCAAGCCCTCGGGCCGTCCTCTGCTGCTTTTCCAGGAGCATCAGCAGGGAGCTGGGTCAGAAGTGGAGCTGCCGTGTGGGCTGCTGACAAAGTGCGGCTGCAGCATCAGTCCCAAGGACACTTTGTCTTTCATATACAGGTTTCTATTTTTCCTGCTTGGGAAATTTCTAATCCTGATAATGACTTCATATTCAGTTTATCTTGTTCTCACTGTTAGTTAAACCCAAGTGGTAATCACTGTGTCCAAGACTTAAGATTTTACATTCGTTATTCCTCTGTCTTCTGCTCCCTATTAACTCTAGTGCTTTTCTCTGTTTTACATTCTGGTGAAACACTTCTATGTAATTTAGAAAAATGAGGAAAACTTAGTAAAGTGTAAGAAATGTACTCTTGCAACCTTTGGAGGCTGTTGCTTCTTGGCTGTTTTTCCTCAGTATTGATGAATACTTGCTTGATAATGGTGAGTGCGCACAGTATTTCAGGGAGCATGGCTGTGCTTGTGAAAGCGTGTTTACAATGCACAGTGGAGGGTCTGCTGTTGACTAATCAGGTGAAGCTGCTTCCTGTGTACAAGAAACGCTGTGTGAGCACTGGTTGCTATCTTAGCCGCTCTGTTTCCAGTCCAGCTCCCTGCTAATGTGTCTTGGAAAGCAGGGATGGCCCAAGTGCATGGATCCCTGTCATCCATTTGGAAAAGCTGGGTGAAACTTCTGGCTCCTGGTTTCAGCCAGGTCCAGCCAGGACCAGACCGTTGGGGGAATGAATGTGTGGCTGGAAGGTCTCCGGAAATGCCGGGATTCAGATCAGGTGATTTAGGTCTTCATTTCCTCCAGTGTTGCTCACGCTCGAGAACAGACAAGTTCTTATCCCCTCCTTAATGACAAAGAAGCGCAGGAACAAGGTTAAAGGAACAAGATAGGGCAATGGGTAGTTCAAAATTTCTGCAGCTGTTTTTTCTGAAATGTTCGAAAGTATTCCGTGGGTTGATTTGACTTTTCATACAGTGCTGGGCATTGGTTTCTATCTAGTTTTTTGCTGAAAGAGTCCTAAAAGCTCACAGAATTTCCATGTATTTAGTCAATTTCATTAAATCAGTCCACACACATCATGGCTGTAATGTTTTTAGATACTCATTTATCTTCCGCCAGTTCCTTGCAAATAATCTCCGTAATGAAGCTCTAGAGTGGTTTGTATGATTGTGTGGAACTTAACATAAGGAAGTTGTGAAGAACTGATGCCATAAATGACTGTTGGAAGTCGCTGTTACTTCCATACTAGATCTTTCATTTTAAGTTAATCAAAAAAAAATTTCTCGGGCCCGGCGGCGTGGCCTAGCGGCTAAAGTCCTCGTCTTGAAAGCCCCGGGATCCCATATGGGCGCCGGTTCTGGTCCCGACAGCTCCACTTCCCATCCAGCTCTCTGCTTGTGGCCTGGGAAAGCAGTTGAGGATGGCCCAGTGCATTGGGACCCTGCACCCGCGTGGGAGACCCGGAAGAGGTTCCTGGTCCCGGCATTGGATTGGCGCGCACCGGCCCGTTGCGGCTCACTTGGGGAGTGAATCATCGGACGGAAGATCTTCCTCTCTGTCTCTCCTCCTCTGTGTACATCTGGCTGTAATCAAATGAATAAATCTTTAAAAAAAAAATTCTCAAAAAAATTTTTGTCAATCTTTCAAGTCAAAATTTTACTTTTTTTCTCTGTTTTGTTATTTCTTTATGCCCATTGCTAGTGTGTACGTGTTTTGATATTTTTAAAAATATTTTTGACTCAAACCATTCAGTCAAGGGGGAAGAGGTTAAATGCAGTCCTTTTCTACTTATGTTTTTGAAACTGTTGGAAGAAACAGTTCATAAAAATCAACATAGTTTATAAACCTGTAATTTAGAAATAGTTAACTCCCACCTGCGTTTTTATTATTTGTCCATGACAGAAGTAATCCCCTGTTGTTCATTGTCCTGCAGCAGTGGGCTTGGGGCACGGATCTGATAATCACAGGAATGGACCACCCACTGGTGGACAGCAGCTGAAGTTTATTAACAGCATCAGACGTTCAAGGACTGAGTGTGACCTAGGTTCAGTGGGGAAGGGTTGAGGAATTTACATCCCAGCAGCAAGAGACAGTCTCCTTGCCTTGGTTGGCTAGTTCCCATTTCCCTGCCTAGGGAGAAAGCACCTCTCTTCTGTATATACAATCACTTGTTTGCTTTCAAATGATATCCAATCAATTGTTTTCATACAAATGGTATCCAAACAATTATTCTCATGCAAATGATATTCAATCAATGGTCCTCCTACACTCAGTGCATTTGTTAATAAATAAAGATACTAAAATCAGATAACCAGCTGGCCAGAACATACTCTGTTTTTGATCTTATAGGCAAATAATGAGAATATTCTGGTGGCTAATTCAGGAAAATTAGAGTATAGACGTAACAGAGGTGGAGCGATCGTGATACGGGACGATACTCTGAGGTCTTCCGAGGACTGTGACACACCTTGGTGCCCCGGCACCTGAGGATCCAGGTTCTTACAGTTCACCTTCAAAGTCCACACACTTGGCAGTACAAGCCTAGTATAAAGGAGCATGTGGCCTGTCATTTTGTCATGTGCTCTATTGTCACATGACATTAAAACCTCACCGAAGGATCAGCTCACATACATAGTTACCATTAAAATGAGTAAAATAGCACCTAAAAACATGAATGAATAAAACTAAAAATAATAAATACCATACGGAAAAGTCAAATTGAACACAGAAATGTTCACATATGTAGGAAAGGAAAGTCTTAAACTTTTTTCTTGACCCCATCATAGTTTGCAGGTAATTAAATCACTATTCTCATTGCGGTAGAGTTTGTTGAACATTAATTTTAGAAAATTGAAGTGATAAAATATCAAAATTGCTGACAGCCTCATTCAATATATTTATGTATAGACATGTGTAGTTTCCAGCTAAGTGGTTATTTCTAACTTTCAACAAGTGCAATTGTTTGATTTGCTTAGTTCTTTAGTTAGTTAGTTAACTCTTTGGCTATTTATTTTCTTTGACAGGCAAAGAGGACTACACAGACACAGAGGCAAACCTTTTTCTTGCTGGTTCATTTCCCAAATGCTTGCAGTGATCAGGCTGGAGCTAGGGTAAAGCCAAAAGTCAGGACTTGGTCTGGGTGTTTCTGTGGGTGACAGGGACCCAGGTACTTGGGCCATCAGTGTTGGAACTGGCACATTGCTGGAATCAGGAACAGTGTTAGTTCTCAGAATCCAGCACTCCAGCAGGAGTTGTATTTCATTCCATGTCTTAACTGCTAGACCAAATGTCCATCCCATAATATCCAATATTTAAAGTAAATGTCATACGCGAAATCAAAAATAAGAATTATACGCTGTATTTCGTTTCTTGCCAATTCAGAATACAGATATTCTGAGAAACATCAAACTAAACAGAAATGCTGGATCAAAGGAAAGAAGCGCTTTTTCAATGAATATGTGACAAAAAAGAATCTCCAGTGTCTAGAAACTATGGGAGGACATTAAAATGAGCTAAATTTAATGGCAGGAAAACTGTCCCACGCATGTCTTCTGAATTCAGTGTACTGAAAAGCTGGATTTTATTTGTTCCACCTGGGACATGAGACAAGCTCTGCAGGCTTTTTAGACTGGATTGACAAGAAGCTTTGCCCAAAGCCCAGTTTCTGAACGTCTCAAACTGCACGAATGAAAAGACAGAGAAAATTTCAGAAGAAATGTCAAAGACTTCCTTTTCAGCTTCTTCGTCAAATTGGTGCAAGAAAATTCCACGAAGACTGGGTTTTCATGTGAGTTTTGGATGGCAGTTTTTCCCATCATGGACATCTGAGGAAACCCCGTTAAGGGTTCACTTGGAATTGAGTCATCCCTGACCATGACCACCTGACAGAACAAAAAGTAAATTCTTCTAGGATGTGCTCTGAAACCAGGGCTTATAAAATTCTCATCCACCAAATCAGAAAAATAAATAAATAAATAAAATCCCAGAAGAAAGAGGGAATAGTAGAAAAATGTGTGAAAGTATAAATCCACATGAGCAAGTATTAAATAGAAACATAAGCGAAATATAGTGATACCAAAATAAAATAAATTAAGGTTACTATATAAGTTTTGAATACGTTTAAATAATGTAGAAAAATGAAAACTTGAGAGTCACTACTTTAGAAATTAGCAGTTGAAAACAAATCCAGTGACTGTAAATGTAAATATTATTGTTATTGAAATTTTTCAAAATGCTGGAGAATAATAAGTGGATTGAACACAGCTAAAGGAAGTATTAGTAGGATTTGTGCCGTGGTGCATCAGGCTGACAGCCAGTGAAATCCCAGGCAGCTCCACCTAGCAACGCAGCTTCCTGAATCAGGAGCCGGAGGCAGGGGTCAAGGCCAGGCCCGCGGTCTGATATGGAATGCGGTTACTTCGCTGAAAGCCCAGTCCGGGGAAGAAAAATCTTAAAGTAGAGAAGCGTGTGATTGGACGACAGAAGATAATGACAAAGGATGAAAGCTCTGGCATATGGCAAGTGGACAAACAGCATTTCCAATAAACTATGAATAAACCCTAAGGATAACAAAATCACCCAGAGGACAAAAGGAACCCAGACAAGCAAATCTGCTAGATTTATCCTCAGGCTGCCGAGTGGGCGAGTGAAACCTTGACACTGTCCCGGAGAAAGCACAGATTTTATCTTCAGAAGAACCCAGCCGAAGTGACCAGCTGCTTATTATCAGGGATGGAAGCCACAGTAGGCACAAGAGCTTCTCCAGATTTCTGAGAAATGACAGTTGTTGCTCCCTGATCTGAGAATAAGTGAACCTATCATGTGAGAGCTAAAAGGAAGAGAGACCATGTTTGCTGCAAAGGCAACAGAGCTCCTCTCGGACACACTTCCCCTTCAGGAGGTTTCCAGTGTGCTTCTTTCAGGAACGGATAGGTTAGCATATGAGAGGAAAGGAGTTTCCATAGCAATTTGGATTTATGAAATTGGCCATAATTTAAAATGTATTTATTTTTATTGCAAAGTCAGAGAGGAGAGACAGAGATCTTCCGCCCGCTGATTCGCTCCCCAAGTGGCCACAAAGGTCAGAGCTGTGCCGATCTGAATCCAGGAGCCTCTTCCAGGTCTCCCACATGGGTGCAGGGACCTGAAGCTTTGGGCTGTCCTCGACTACTTATACAGGCCACAGGCAGGGAGCTGGATCAGAAATGGGGCCGCCAGGATACAAACTGGTGCCCATACGGGAACCCAGTGTGTGCAAGGGAAATTATCCATAATTTAGATATCTTCTCTTTGAAATAATTTTGTTATCGCGTAAGCTTCCTTTTCGCACAAAAACAAATGTATAAAAATTTGTTTAGAAATGGCAAGTCACATGATTTTATTTAAAAACTTACAGGGTGATAGAAGAAAATTAGAAATCAATTGTCATAGGATACTATGTGCTGAAGTTTTATTGTATATTCATTGCAGAAATTTAAAAGAAATCTTTATTATAAATATGTGTTTTAGAAGCAAATAGAGGTAAAATGTTAATTAGCCAGTCATTCAAATTTTTAAAATTACGATGATCCAAAATAAATTTGAAGGTAGTTGAAAAAGTTATTAAGAAAATGTAATGAATAGGTAGAATAAAATCTGGAGTATAAATAAAAAATATTAAGAATCAGTAAAGGAGCTGAAATATAGAAGCAAAAGTAAAAATACAAAACTTTCTCATGTGGATTTTATTCTAGTATATTTAAAAACTAAAAAAAAAAGTCAGGAAAACTACTATTTACGAAACTGATAGCAAAAGAAAATAAGATCCTATCAGATAAAGATAAGATCCTATTGGATAAAGAACCCTCTGATTCATCCGTGGACGTTTGTAAGAGCAGCCTCTGGGCTTAGCATTGTGGCATAGTAGGTTAATTCGCAACATACTTTGCTCTCCCCTTAAATCACAATGTGGATTCAACTCCCAACTGCTCTGCTTTCAATCCAGCTTCCTGCTAATGTTCCTGAGAACACAATAGAAGTTGGCCCAAGTGCTTGCACCCCAGTCACCCAGCCGGGAGACCCAGGTGGAACCCCAAACAGCCTGATTTGACCCAGCCCCGGCAGTTGTAGACATTTGAGGAGTGAAACAACAGCTGAAAGGTGTCTCTCTCTCTCTCTCAATCTCTGTGTTTGTGTGTGTGGGTGTGGCCGTGCCTTTCAAGTAAATAAATCTTGCTTATTAGTTATATCTATTTTTTATGATAGTTGATTAGGGCAGTAAGGGTCAAGGGCTACAGGAAGGTGTGTGGGATCACCATTTCCACATTCTCTTCTTTTTCCTTCCTATATCTGGGGAAGGGTGTGGTGAGAGTGGGCAAGCAGAGAAGCCACACCCAGGCTCCCAAATGCCTCTGCACCCTGGGATGGAGGACAGCGACCCAAGAGCACCCCAGGGGCCCTGATGTGGGGCAAGCTCTGAGGGTCCTGCTCGAGAGGTTTCGGTAGTTCAACAGTTCTGAGTTACTGTCAATCTTGCTACTCCAAGCGCAGTGAACTCGCTCCAGAATCCACTGGTTGACATAGTGCACCTTAGAGTCTCTGTTTGCCCAGATTTTCACTGCCAGCACTTGGCTGGGGTGGTTGATCAATTTGTTCTGTCCTCTCATGGTACCAGACGTCTTCTAGGCTCTAGTGCAGTGCCACATCCTCCAGGTGCACCTGGATATGCTGTCCACTGCTCCATCTAAGCCATGGAGGAGGCCCAGCTCCGACACATGCACTCCACAGTCGGACCATGGAACCTGCAGTTCTCTCCATGGTTGGGGTTCTGCGTCCATTAATTCAGTTGGGGGTATCCCTCTAGAAGCTTCATCTGAGGTGATCCCAGACCTGATTCTTGTGTGTGCTTCCCAATACAGGGTCCAGCACGGTCCGTTGCCGCAGTCAGCTTATGCACATGCTGATGGTTGCAATTGCTGAATCAGTTCTTTCTCCAACTGTGTCTTTTACACAAATAAATGCTTGAATAGTGTGTTGCCAATATTGAAATTACCAAAGAGGGCTTCCTCCCCCATTCAATTTTTGAAATTGAAATATTCATATTTTAAAAATCCAAGACAGAATGAAAAATGAAAAATGAAGACTAATTTCAGAAATCAAGTTAGATGCAAAATAAGCAAATCTCAATATAAATATATATATTAAGCATCATATCGGTTATATATTATTACATATATAGAGATATTTAATTGTAGCAATTGTAGATATTTAATTGTAGCTTTCTAAAAATTGTTCATTTGAAATTTGGAGTTACAGAGAGAAAGAGATATCTTCCATTTCCTGGTTCACGTCTCAGATGGGGTTTTATTGGTGAGCACTGAGCTGGGCTGCGACCTGGAGCTTCCGCTGGGTCTCCCGCATGTGTTCAGAATGTTCAAATTCGGGCCACTTTTGTTGCATTGTCTGGGCCATTAACAGGGAGCTGAGAAGAAGCTGAGCAGCCCACACATGGCATGCTGGTGTTGCAGTGGCTACTTTACCTGCAGGTGCCAGCCCTCAGAGCTGGTTTTTTTTTTAATCACAAAATACAACTATGATTCAATATTATGACTTTTGTGATCCAGGATGTATGTCAAGCATGAACGTATCTGAGGGTAATTTGTGCTGTTTCTGGTTTCCATCTTGATCGCTGAGAGCATCTGATTCAGCATCTGCTGGTGTGTATTTGGGAGGCACTGGATGATGACCGCAGTTCTTGAATGCCTTACCGTCTGTGTGCAAGGCCTGCATGGGCTGCCTGGCTCCTGCCTTTGCCCTGCGCCTGTCCTGGGTATTGTAGGCATTGGCGCATGAACCAACTGATAGGAGCTGTCTGTCTGTCTCTCCTCTCTTGTATGTCATTCTGCCTGGATAAAAGTAAACCTAAAATAATTCAGTAACTCTTCATTAAATAAAAGTGTATACTATTTTAACTGCGTATTTAAATACCTAACTCATCCTCTAAAAGGTGATTTTATAACAAACATGTCTCAATATTAGACTTTTTATTATGGAAAAAAATCTTACATCATGTTTAAAAACAATTTATTAAAGTTTATCATTTAGGGTGCTCGCTTCAGCAGCACATATGCTAACATTGGAACGATACAGAGAAGATCAGCATTGCCCCTGCGCAAGGATGACACGCAAATTCGTGAAGGCTTCCATATTTTTTTTTTAAAAAGCATCATTTAGGAGCAAAAATTGAGGGCAAGTTGATAAAATCTAGTATCCTTCTGACTTGAAAATTTGCTAATCCTTAGCAAATTATGAACAAAAGCGGAGTCAACATAAAAAAGCTTTACTTGGCTTGTTATGCAATAACTTGCTTTGGTATAGATATTTAAAAGGCTCATAATCATTATTTCTAGAGAAATACACACATAAAAATAAAAATAATTTTTAGTGATCTAAAGATTGAACTATAATAGCGCTTAACTTCCTAGAAGATAAATGGCAGATAAATTTATGAGTTTAACCTGAAGAAAAGATTTAAAAACACATCATTCATTGTGTTTAAAGGTTAAAAAAATCAATCAGAATTGAAAATTTTCATGTATCAAACAAGAGCAAAAGAGCAAGGTGAACTACAGCTAAGGAAAATAAAAATGCTGAAACTGAAAGAGCTTTCTTGTTTGGAGTATAAAAAAGACGTCGTTAGTTTAACGAGGAAGACAAGACATTGTATAGGAATATGGGCAAAGCTATGAGGTTAAACACTGCAGGAAGAAAACAGGAGAAGCCTATAAACCCAGGCATATCTATTTCACAGATTTAGTGGTCACTCTCCTGCAGCGATGGACTTGGTGCACAGGGCAGATAATCTTACGCATGGACTGCGGACTGATGGCCAATAACCCAAGTTTCTTATCAGCATCAGGCCCTCAGTGACTGAGGGTCAGATAAGCATAAGAGAGGAGGGGGTTGTGGAATTTACATAGAGATTAGGGGAGTTCCCATAAGCCTATTGATCCCATCAGTTGTCCCCATATACTTGTCTGGAGGAATCACTGTTTGTGAGCTAGGCTTACAGATGCAGTCAGTAGTCCTCCGACAGTTTAATTTACAGTGGCCAATGAAAGTGCAAGTTGTCATTTCATAGCTGCCTGAATAGCAAGAATTAACGTTTTGGAGGATGGTTAGCCCAGTGGTTGATGTACCCACATCTTATTTAGCAATGCCTGAGCTCCACTCCGGCTCCAGCTCCTGGCTCCGGCTTCCTGCCAGTACAGACTCCTGGCAACAGTTCTAATGGCTCAGCAAGTTGGTTCCCTGCCAGTCATAGAAGAGCTGGATTGATTTCTCAGAGCTTGGATCTGATCTTGCCATAAACTTGGCTGTTGCACTAATTTTTCTTTCAAATAAATATTAAAAGAAAAAAAATAAAGTGCAACTGCAGAAAAGCATTTTTTTTCTTTAAAATTGATGGAAAATTTTATTTTCAAGATACATCCATAACAGAAACACAGAAAGCAAAAGCTGTTTGAAGTGATGAGTGGCCGTGTGAAGACAGTGTTCCTACAGAAAGAGCAGTGAGCGAGGGAATGGGGCAAAACAAGCTACATCTGTCCTGGCTGATTTTACTTCTTCAACGTGGGGAGGGAGCACAGTTCATTTGCCTGTCTCTCCATCAAAAACTTTTTATTATAAGCTTATTTATCATAATTCTAATTATGACATATCTGACTTTTTTTCATAACAAAGCAGAGACACTAAACTCTTTTTTTTGGAAAGATTTATTTATTTTTATTGGAAAGGCATATATAGAGAGAAGGAGAGACTAAGATCTTCCATCCACTGGTTCACTCCCCAAATGGCTACGGTGGTCATAGCTGAGCCAATCTGAAACCAGGAGTCAGGAGCTTCTTCAGGGTCTCCCAAGTGGGTACAGGGTTCCAAGGTCCTGGGCCATCCCCCATTGCCTTCCCAGTACACAAGCAGGGAGCTGGATGGCAAGTGGAGCAGCCAGGATACAAACCAGCACCCATATTTGATACTGGCAGATGCAAGGATTTAGCCACTAGGCTACTGCGTCAGGCCTGACATAACTGATCATTTTATTGCATATTTTATTTAAGTATGAATCAAGTATTATATTTCAATGTCTTTTAGTCTGTATGAATATGTCAATAGAAATAAAGTATTGTCTTATTAAAATACTTGATTTTCTTTGAAATTGAGCTTAGACATTTTCTGCTCTACTTAAAAGAGAAAACATTGACAGTGTATATTTTGTGTCAGAAATGTGTCTAGTGCAAGAAAAGTAAAAAAAAAAACACAGTGTGGAGATTAATAAACAGTAAAGCAGACCCTCCTTAAGAAAACTGCTTTGTCATTTTTAAAACATTCTTTTCCCATAATGTCAGTGAGTTATATTTCTAATGAAATATGAGACAACTCTTACCTTAAAAAAAGGCTTCAGTAAAAAAAAAAAAAAGAATTAAGAAAAGAAAAGTAGGGCTTCTCCATTATTATATAATTTCCCTTTTATTGCAGGGTTTGAATTATCAGAAATTTCTTAGAAACTTAAAGGTTAGAATGTATATTCAGGTGGCAACACTCTTTATTATTAGTTAGATTTGGGAACATGAACGTGTTAACCTTTCGAGAGCTGTGGCAAAGATAATTAGGCGGTTCTTCATTATCCTCGCCTTTAAGGAACACCTTGCCAGGTTGGAACCTGTTCTTGCTGCCAGCATTTGCTGAGGCTGTTGCAAGGCCCGCACTGGGGATAACCCGTGCCTGGCACCGCTGTCCTCTGTGCTTCATAGCTCCTCCCAGTGGAGTTCATGGAAATCCACCTGCGCTCCAAGTCCCGGCACTCCAGCACGAGGTTCCTCGCACTCCCTTCCTGGTTTCATCGGGACGACTGTGTTAGCTGCCTAGAGTTGGGGCAGTAACTAATGCTCAGCTAACACATAATAAGCATCTGCTTTGCAGCATCCCTATAGTGAGAGTTTGCAATTCATTACGTTTATTGATTTGTTTCTCTCTTTTGTTGGAAATAAGAACAAAATAACAAATACTTTTTATGAATTCTAGCATGTTCTGCAAATGTCACATGATTGGTAGGCTCCTGAAAGCTTTGTGCTCCTGCCTGTATGCATCAGCCTGGCTTAGGAACAGTGACAGCGGGCTTGATAATGAGCAGAGAACTGGAGGCCCCTTTCCATAACCCTGGTGCTTCTGGTGTTCTGCTGAACAGTGCAATCAGAAATCCTTCCACTTTGTATCGGTCTTCCTCCCATCCCTCACTTTTTATGTTAGTACGTCGGTAGTTATAGGGACTTGCCCAACTTCAGGGCTGGCAATGCCTGCCGCGTCATCCGGGTGCTGAGACACAGCAGTGGTCGTCATTATGCAGTAATCGTGAATGAAAGACTTTTTTTGTTTTTAATTCATTCTTCCTATTCTGAGGGGACTATTACATTCCCAGGTTTTATTTCTTTGTCTTACTGTTTCTTTTAATGAACAGCAAGTTTTCCTGTGAGATGCTTTCCCTGGAATTTTCATGGTCCGTTTCTAAGATTGGTTAGAAAACAATCCTTGGGGGGGGGGGGCGGCGGGAAACAGTGTAGGCTACAGAGTAAACTTTAAAAAAAATCTCATAGTAAATTATAGAAAATATGTACTTTTAAAGATTTACTTGTTTTTATTGGAAAATCAGATCTACAGAGAGGAGGATTTTCAGTCCGTTGATTCACTCCCTAAGTGGCTGCAACAGTCAGAGCTGACGTGATCCGAAGCCAGGAGCCTGGAGCCAGAGCCTCTTCTGGATCTCCCATGTGGGTGCAGGGTCCCAAGTCCTCGAGTACTTTCCCAGGCCACAACAGGGAACTGGATGGGAAATAGGGCCACCGGGATTAGAACTGGTACCCACATGGAATCCTGGCGTGTGCAAGGCAAGGACCTTATCCGCTAGGCTACCGTGCTGGACCCTGTGAAATATTTTTAAGTCACTGGAAACTATCCTGAAGACAGTTCTCTTTCTTCAAAGATTCTCTTTCCAGATGCAAATTAACACAACCGTGTTGGTTGGAAACATATTTAGGAGGCGTGCAATCAAAAATAATAAATCAGCTAAATAAAGATGGCACACTGAATCACATCTGGCAAGTGACTCATTTCTAATGAGAACCTTTAAGGAATGTGTTTAACATGCTCCTATTGAACTAGGATTGCTCCTTAGTTAGGATTTAATCTTATTTTTCCAGTGAAGAGACCAGTAAGCTACTAAGTGTGTAGGAAGCTCAAAATAAACATTAAAGCAGGAGTAGTTTTCGAATGGTGAGAGCATTTATGCTGCCTCTGCTGTCCTGAATAAAGGTCCTTGAGCGCCATCCTCATGGACTCAGGTACTGAGTTGATGACTGCAGCTTAATTTTTGATCAGAACCCCTTTGCTGGGTCTGTTTTGTTCCTGTTACTGTTTTTCCAGCTGCTTTATGAATTTAAAAATAAAGTACATCACCATAAATCATTAAATATTGGCGCCCAGAAAAATATTTTTGTGTATATAAAAAATGAAATTTATTACTTGCTGAGGTTGCAGTTCTTTCCTGTAAAAATTCACAGATAAGCAAAAAGAGACCCCAGAAACGGAAGGAAAATCCTAAATGCCAACTTAGTTAAGTTCATTAAGGAAAGTGAAATTAATTTTACTAATTAATGGATGCTATGAATGCATTTTTAAAAATAATATCTGGTTTTAATAGGTCATCTAGGTAATTTCACTCTGAGGTTCATTAAAATATTTTTAAAAATGATGTCTTCTCTTTGGGACTCTAGTACTTTTAAACATAAAATACCTCAACTTCACTAATTACAGCAAAGGTCAAGCTCTTAGAAAATGATGTTTAATGAATTTCGCGGTTTGAAATGTGTGTACATCTCACAAGTCAGTTGATAGAGAATCACTTACAATGAAATTAAAAATAACTGCGATCTGATAACACTTAAATATCCGGTGACTGAATGTCCCTTGAAAAGAAAATACTGACTGTGCGCAAGAGGATGATGATTTGCCCTTTGGCCCACACGCCGAGTGGCCGAGGACCAGAAGAGAAGGGACACGGATGCTCGGATGCTCGGATGCTCGGATGCTCGGATGCTTGCTGCTTCGCCAGGTCCCACAGGAAGGCCGACCGCAGAGAATGGGTGCAGCTCTTACAGCCGCGGCTCGTAGGATAGGATAGTTAGCCTGTATCTGTTTCATAGCGCATCCTGTTTGAAGAGTTAAATATTCAGTGCTGCTGAAAACAGAGAAATGAGTTTTGATTTCAGGAATTAGTGTTTAAAAATTTTAAATTATATTTCCTTTTTTAGTGGCAAGAACATGTAACATGAGTTCTACCCTTGTAACTGTTCAGTGCGCAACACAGTCAGGTTAATTATGTTAACAATGCCATACAACAATTCCTATATCTTGTCCTGTGTAATTGAAACCTTACATATGTTGTGTTTGTAGTTTCTCAGTATATGGAAAATGCAGATTATAAAAAATTAAGCATGCATTTTGATTATTTTGCACTAACATCTAAATATGTTTTAATTCCATTCTTTCTTGAACATTTTGAATTCTCCTCATGTGCCGATCTAATAAGAAAAATAGGTCATTAAATTCCATTTGAGGGCCCAGTGCCATGGCCTAGTGGCTAAAGTCCTCGCCTTGAACGCTCCAGGATCCCATATGGGCGCCAGTTCTAATCCCAGCAGCTCCACTTCCCATGCAGCTCCCTGCTTGTGGCCTGGGAAAGCAGTTGAGGATGGCCCAAAGCTTTGGGACCCTGCACCTGTGTGGGAGACCCGGAAGAGGTTCCTGGTTCCTGGCTTCGGATCGGTGCAGCACCGGCTGTTGCGGCTTACTTGGGGAGTGAATCATTGGAGTGTCAAGGTGTTTGATGCAATGAAAGAAACTGAAGCTCTCCTTGCCTCTGAGATGACTGCTTTATACTCCTCTTGAGTCTTCAGTTCATTTGGGAACTCTGTTACTCTCTCATTTTCCTCAATTTCTGTGAATTTAAAAGGAGGACAAATTGCAGTGCTGGATAAATATATTATCTTAATTAATAGCTCATGTTATTAGCTGTATTCTTTTGCAGAGCATCATGTGCATAACTCCAAGGATGTCAATATCTCAGAAGAGAATACCTCCTGTTACTTTTCCTTTTTCCCTACAATTGCCTAAAAAACTGAAAAGATCGTATTCTTACAGCTAAGTGAAAAGTGTTTGAGATCAAACTCAGCTCTAGTCCCAAAGTCTACTGTTTTTTTATGTGAAATTTTCTGGCAGTTGCGGTGGGAAGTGAAGGGGAATAGGCTCCGATATGGAGATTTGCATGTAAGAATTTTGCAAACATCAAAGCCAGGGGGAGAGTGAAGGCAGGTGGACTGAGAAAGGCTGATGTGCAGGAAAGCCTCTGAGAGACTCAACTGATGCTAGGGCCTAGACTTGAAGTGCTCCCTGGGCAGGGTGGGGTCCTGAGCAAGGAGATGCTTGCTGCCCAGCTCTTACCAGCGGTCAGCCTTTCCAGTGTAGGCTCCAGGTAGAACCTGGGAAACAGAAGTACCTATTTTTTTCTTTTTATTTCTTTTATTTGCAAGTCAGAGTTATCACACACACATGCACACAAAGAGAGAGAGAGAGAGAGAGACGACGAGATGTTCCATCTGCTATTTCACTTCCCCGGTGGTTGCAGTCACCAGAGCTGGGCCGATCCAGAGCTGGGAGCCAGGAGCTTCTTCCCGATGTCTCGTGTGAACACAAGGACATGAGCCATCCTCTGCTGCTTCTCCAGGCTGGAAGCAGAGAGCTAGTGTGCAAATGCAGCTTCTAGGAGACAAGCTGGTTCCTCTGTGGGATACTGGCACCACAGGCGAAAGATTAGCTTGCTGTGCCTCCATACAGCTGACAAGCCCCAAAGTACCAATTATAGTTAGACGCCTATCATGACGATCTCTTTCTATGATAGGTTATTAGAACTCTTTCCATTTACTGCACTATCTGGTTTCTACCCTAAATTATTGCTTTTTATTATTTCATTATTTTTAAATGTACTTTTTATTTTTTATATTCCAGAATGCTTTGCAGTTTAGATTAACATGTAATAACTGTATGTCTTTGTGGGATACAATGTGATCTTTAAGCAATTTGTACTGCATATAGAAATGAAATGGTATTTGTTTTGCATTTCTTTCTCCTCATTGCTTCTTTATGCTTGGTGACTTTTAGCTCCTCCCTCTTGTAAAAATTATTTTATTTTTTATGGTGTAGTTCATAGGCTCAGGGATTTTGTTTTAGACCCTCCACTTCCCTGCCCCCCGATTGATTTTTCCCCTATATTATTACAATATTATAGTCCTTCAGCAACAGTCCCAAGTACATCATTCTCCTGTTTAACTGTGTCACGACATTGTAGGAGTAGAAATGCATTCTAGAATGTATCTTCACTTCTCAGTATGGCAGTCTTTATTATACAGTGCCCCTAGATGCATATATGTATATACATATTTACTGTATGTGTAATGATCCTATATTTTGCCTGAATGTTAACGTTGTTTCAGAGAGAACATAATGGTCTCTGGTTGGGACTATCTGGTTGTAAACGATAGAATTTCATTCATTTTTAATGGCTGAGAAGTATCCCATAGAGTCTTTTTATTACTTTCTTTTTTTTTAAGCTTTATTTCTGTTTTTATTTGAAAGACAGTGTTAGTGGAGACATTGAAAGAGAAGGAGATACAAAAAAAAAGAGAAAGAGAGAGAAGAGTTATCTTTCACTCACAGCCTCACTCTCTAAATGGCCACAGTGGCCATAGCTGGGTCAGTCTGAATCCAGGAGCCAGGAGCTTCTTCCAAGTCTCCTGTATGGTGGCAGGGGCCCAAGCATGTGGACCCTCTTCTGCTACTTTCCCAGTGTCGCGAACACCGAGCCCGGTCACTCAAACAACGCCACCAGTCGAGAGAATGTATGCTTGCAGTCAGAGCTTTATTCAGGCGAGCACACACCAACAGGATGGAGGAAGCCACCAAGAGCGCTTCTTAGCTATCAGTCGTGGAAGCCTGCTGGGCGTTGGCTCCGGTCTGGTGGGAGCCTGCTAGCTTCTGTGAAAGCCCAACAGGTTGGCTCAGTCCTGGTGGGAGCCTGTTGGCTTCGGGTGGAAGCCAAAGGGGGTTTGGCTCCGATCTGGTGGGAGCCTGTGGGCTTCAGGTGACTGGGACCAATGCGTGGGTTTATATACAATTCAGGGGGTCAAGCCGTTAGTTGTTTACAATGTTTTTGGTTGGTTATTACTTGTTTACATAGTATTTCCATTAGTTACTTTCACTTTCACAAACATGTTTACTTATTTTTAATTGGTTATAACTTATCTATTGGTAACACTCTTTGCTTTTTCTTAATTCTGCAAAACATGTTTTTTTACATATTTGTCAAAACATATTTTTCTTCTTTTATCGTTTTTACCAGAACTTGTTTTTTTAACCTGTTTACTTGCATTAGAGCTTCTTGACAGGAGTGATATGAGAGGTGACTCCTCTTTACCAGTAGTCTAGGAAGATGGAGTCACCTCTGTTCAAGAGTTACAACATACATACTATATCCCTTATTAAGTCACAGCATAGTTTACATAAAAGGTCTATTGTTGTAGCTATTTCTAGATCATCAATCTCAGATAAAAGTGTAGTAATGTTAAGAATACAATTAAGATTATTGATAGTATTACTACCCATATTTTCCATGGATTCATTTTTGTTTATACCCAGCCAGGTATGTATTGATGGAGCAGTGTAGATGGAGATGGGAGTAAGTAAACACTTATAATCAGACTGTTCCTGTCACCCAGGCACATTAACATGGAACTTCTTTGGAAATGGAATATCCAGGACTTGACCCAGTACCCACATGGAATGCTGGCACTATAAACATTTGTAATCAGCAGCTATGCTACAGCACCAGCCGCACACGTTGGTTTCTAAGCCTTCATATTCCCTGCTTCTTGCAAGCTCATACATCTGGAATGGCCCACCAGGGGCAGGAAAAGAGGTGCTGGAGAAATCTTAAAGACAGGAAGGTGGAGGAAGGAGAGAGAGCTGAGGATGAAGTCAGGGGTGTGGAAGAGATTATTAAGGGTTGAAGTAAAGTTGAAGACATCAGATCTGACGCAGAAGGCGGAGGCACACACAGGTGCCTGCAGTGGCCTCTTGGGCATGGGGCCGTGAGTTGACTTTGGCAGATGGATTTTTGTCTATAAATTATAAACAGTAGTTTCAAGTTCAAAATATTTTGGGTGGAATCCATGGCAGACATCTTGAAGAGGAAAAAAAAAGTTACCCTTCCAAACAGCAGCTATAGACGGAGCGTGAGTCAGTGAGAGCATTGTAATGCTTGAGAAAAGAGGGAGAGTTGGAAATCACTGGGGCTTCAATGGATGTTGCAGAAGATCCTGGAAGAAGAAAGCCATTTGGAGAAGGCACTGAAGACAACTGATAGGCTTGGCGGCGGGTTTCTTTCCTGCCAGGGAGAGGTGGCGGGCTGAACACAAGGCTGGGGAGGAGTGTCTGCATCTTCTCCTTCGTGCTTGTTTGGAAAGTCAAATCATTTCTTTTTCACCATGAGAAACAGTACCCACTACAGCAGGGGCGGGGAGGGAACATTTTTGTAGTCAAGGACCATCTGAATATTTATTACACCATTTTTTGGCCACTAGAAAAGATGTCTAATAAAAATTAGCTCTGCTGTAGAGTTGTGGAATGACAAGCTCTGCCTGTGGCTGCTGTGGCAGGGGCCACAGCGGAAGGCTTCGTTGACCTTTGATGGCCTGTGCACTGGTGTTCCGCACTCCTGGTTGGGTGTCCACATCCCTACTCTGTAAGGCGGATAGGGCCATTGCAAGACAGAAAATCACAAAGAGAAATACTTCTCACTGAATAGCAGCAACTGTATTTTCTAATAAAAAAGAACCCGCTGAGATTTTTGTAAGTTGGTAATTTTCTACATGTAAGCGACACCAAATACAGATCTATTTTATCAACAGGAATAAGATTACGATAAAGAAATATCACTTCTTATATTTTGGGGCAATCACTTTCATTTTCTACTGATGCGTATTTGGCATAGCCTCTGAAAGTTGACAGGTATCAGCACACTGCCAGTTGTATCTTTGTAAATAACAGGTAGAATTACGGATGTGAGGGTCAGGGTAGGAAGCCGAACTTTGTCCTATGGCCACACTCTACTTTCATGTTTATTTTCTGTTATTACAAAGGAGTGCTTGTTTCACCTTGGTGTAGTTTGTAGTTTCCATAATCATCTCTTCCAAATCGATGGGTACTTCTTTCTTCTTCAAGGACATATGCACCCTTTAATAATAAATTAAGTTTTAGTATTGAATTAAGCACAAAGTTTTTAAAAAACAGTATCAGGAAGTTTTATTTAATGCCCAATGATGTACTATATAATAATATCAAAGTTTAAAAATACTTTTACAAATGAAGGTTAACCACTCAAGGCAACCAAACATTGGTATGTTCAAAAGCTCGTCAAATGTTTTGCAATCAGAAAAATTCTGTCTTAAGTGTATAGTTTAGATATGTTAAAGTTTAAAGTGATATCACACTAGAAATGGATTAAACCTGTGACGTTTAATCAGTGGTGGTAAGTTACACTGCAGTGTAGGAGATGACCCCAAAAGTCAGAGGAGTGGTTGTGACAAATCCAGCTTCCAAAACAGATGTGGAGACTGAGGATAGAGTCAGTCTGTGCTACAGATGGCTAGGATCAGTAGCTATAGAGTAGACAGCCGGGGACAGCGTGAGGGAGTGTAAGAGAGGACCTTCCAACCCTGGATGACCAAAGTTTCAGGCCTGTGGCCACAAGGCAGAAGAATCAAGTCAACTGAAAAATCAGAAAAAAAAAAAAAAAGAAAGAAAAAGAAAATAAAAAGTGTCCAGGTGACAGGCTCCAAGGAAATGATCCCTTTCCTAGGTAAATGATTCTAATTAGGTATTTTTAGATAGAAATGAGAAATCCACGTAGGAGCTGTAGTTAGAAAATATATGTGGATTATTACATAGCTACACTGCTGTGTGAATAAAATAAAAACAATAGTTTTCAGCGAATCATAAAGAGCTTTTCTGAAGCATGAAAATGTGCCAATAAAATCACTTAAATGTGTGAAAGTATTAACGTACGTGAAATATGGATAACCAAATAGAGTCACTTAGTTCAAATATAGGACAGATATTCAGCCAATAAATCAGCCGTATGATAGTCACCCACCTTCAGAAGCATCTCAGCCTTGAACGTAATTGTACAAACATTTCTGGAATCAGCGTCTTAGAGTGTTAGCTTGAAGTGTTTTGTAAATTAGTAGTCACAGAAATTTGAGATTTCGGGTATGAAAATTACATGTGTAACTTCCAATGTTAATTTTTTTCTTGAATGAGATTAATGAACCAACTCACATTAAAAAAAATTCTTTTGGGACCAAATGTAGTTGAAAAGGATGATAAATGGGTAGATTAAAAAATGTATTCCATATTTCAACAATGAGATATTTTAGTGATTCCAAAATATAGAAATACGTCACCGGATTCTCAAAATTAGTGTAAAACTTAACAAAAATGATGAGCCATTCAAGACAAAGAATTGTGACGTGAAATAATGTTTAAGGGCCCGATGCAGTGGCATAATGGCTAAAGTCCTCGCCTTGAACATGACGGGATCCCTTATGGGCGCCTCTTCTAATCCCGGCAGCTGCACTTCCCATCCAGCTCCCTGCTTGTGGGCAGGCCTGGAAAGCAGTCTAGGATGGCTCAAACCCTTGTGACCCTGCACCCGCGTGGGAGACCTGGAGGAAGCTCCTGTCTCCTGGCTTGGATTGGCCCAGCTTGGGGAGTGGGAGTGAACATTTGGGTGGAAGATCTTCCTCTCTGTCTCTCCTCCTCTCTGTACATCTGCCTTTCCAAAGAAAATAAATAAATAAATCTTAAAAAAAAAAGAAACAATGTTTAAGACTACAGTGTTCTATGAAGATGCGTAAGTTCGTTTGGTTCAGGAAGGTGCCCATGGTCTACAACAGCAAGCTAGCAATTAGCCGCTTCCCAGAGACCAAACCTGGCCAGAAAAATACTTGGTGTTCTCGAATGATTACAAACACAATAAAGTGTGCTGTAAAAAAATTTTTTTTCAAGTGAAGCCATACCAGTACCTGTTAAAACTGCTAGGTTGGTAAGAATGTCCCCAAGTAGATGTTTTAATATCTTGTAGAGTATATGAAAAAGTACAAAGGGCCGGGGTGAAGAGTGCACTTCTCAGGTTAATGTCAGGCCAGGTCACAGGACTGAAGGCACCGGCCGTGAGGACTGGCTTGCTGGCTTAGACACGTGACATTTCTTGCTCACGGTCGGAAGCTCAGGCTGCACGCACAAGGTGCCTGCAGATTCAGCTGTGCTGGCTTACCCCTTCTCACATCCTCCCTCAGCGGAGAACAGAGAAGGCCACTGATCCAACCAAAGGGGCTCCATCTTCATGATCTTGCTGTCTTCCAAAGATATCAAGCGGTTTTTTTTTAAAGATTTATTTTATTTTTATCAGAGAGTCAGATATACAGAGGGGAGGAGAGACAGGGAGGAGGATCTTCCACCTGATGGTTTACTCCCCTAGCTACCGCAACAGCCAAAGCTGTGGCCGTCTGAAGCCAGGAGCCCGGAGACTCTTCTGGCTCTGCCATGCAGGTGCAAGATCCCAAGAGTCTAGGCTGTCCTTGACTGCATTCCTAGGCCACAAGCAGGGAGCTGGATGGGAAGCAGGGCTGCCGGGAACCGGCGCCCCTATGGAATCCTGGCACGTTCAAGGTGAGGACATTAACCACTAGGCTACTGTGCTGGGTGCAAGACAGCAAGTCAATGATTTGAGCAATTATTGAGTTGCAGCCTAGGTAGAGAGCCGGTGTGAGTGTGGGTCTGGTTCAGCACCAGTCTGTTGTGGGCCAATAAACTGCTTTTGGACTCAGTCTGCATTTCAGGAAAAAAAAAAAAAAACAAGCTGCATTTCTTTTAAGAGCAATAATAAAGAAAATGAACTAGTATACAGATCATCAAAAGTGAGAAAATAAACGTGAAGGGGAAATGTCAGCCTGTGAAAACATAGAAGAAAAAGATTACTATAGCAGAAGGTATCAAACTGGTATTGTATGAGCCACTCAGTCCTCCAACCCACCTCCCTCCCCCGGAAAAAAACAACAACAACAAAGCCCTCAGTGCTATGCATCCGAGCCAAAATGGCGTGTGTCACCATGTAGCATGGTGTAGGAGAGACCAGGACGGACAGTAAGGGCAAATATAAGACGACGACAAAATGGAAAGTCAGAAAAGTGGAAATCAAAAGGTATGGAAATCAAAAGACCATAGGATAACTTGCAGACAATAGGATATACAGAGAATAATGTATTACAAAGCATGCAGTGAAGACTAGTGTCCAGAACACAGTTACAAAGAGCGTGTTGTGTATCCCTGCCAGTGGGGGAAAGGTGAAGGAGGCTGTATGAAGTTGGTGCCGTGGTAGAAAACAATCGTGTAAGTGGGAACTTGTGAAATGTATGCAAAGATAGGCCTTAAGAAAACTTTCTACGAATACAGACTGAAGTCTGCAGTTTTACAGAGCCAGATGTGTCCTATGATATATTAAAATAGAGTGACCAATGGTTACAGGAACGGGCATCAAATGTAGAAAAAGTAGACAGTCCATAAAATTTCTTGGCAAAAAAAAAGATGTAATTTGATTATAGAAGCAGAAATTTCGAAATGGCTTCCGATTCTTTATGAATGGCACCTAATTCTAGAAGGAATAGTTGCTAGTAACTAGCAGTTACTAGTGTCCGTGTGCTTCTTTAATATGTATCAGTTGACCCCCACCCAGTTAATTATTCATTTAAAAACCAGACTAATAGAGGACAGAGGTTTTCTGTCCTGCTGATGCACTTGCCAGTTGCCCACAACAGCCAGAGATGACCCAGCTTGAAGCTAGGAGCGAAGACCTAAGCCCGGTCTCCATGTGAGTGCCAGGCACCCAGGCAGCCGGGCCATCACCTGCTCGTCCCAGGGTGTGCACTGACAGGAAGCTGCAGACAGGAGAAGAGCAAGGACCTGAATGTAGCCGTCCACGATAGATGATGCAGGAGTGTGGGGTAGTGTCTGCATTGCTGTACCAAATGCCTGGGCCCAGGCCCTAAATTTATAACCAGCAATGCAACAAGTAACATCAGAAATGCTGTAAAGACAGGATTGTAAGTTGTGTACAGTTAATTAAACTGCAAACTGAAAGTTTAACAGAATCTTAGGACCATTGCTTCTAAAATAAAAACACAAACACATAAACCTTGAAAGGCTAGGGTTTAATTATTTTAAAAATAAATAATAGGGGTATGATTTTTTAAAGCCGCAAATCGTTTGCAGAATATGTACAGGCTAGATGTTTGTTTCACTTTATCTTAGTTAAAATATTTATTGAAAGCATAAGAAAGTAAAAAAAAAACTTTATACACAGACTATGAGGAAGTTGTTCATGAGGGTGTTTTGGAGAAGCAGGCAGTAAATTCCTTTTGTATTCATATGCATTTTGTTAAGCTAGTTTGACAATTCTTACCATTTATTAGCTTCAAGCAAGAAGGCTGAAAGGATATAGTAAGGATCTCACAAAGCCAGCCGAGATGCAGACCTGAAATATGCTATGACACAGACGTAAGTGAGAAAATCGTGCATAAGAAGAGTTGTCTCGGCAGAACCAGCAGATAAACCATCCATCTATGTTACAGTTATGTCAGCATCTAGGTAAAATTTTGATTAATGTTTGCATTTGAGAGACTTGAGCACTTTAAATTAAATGAACAAACAGAAATACAAAGCAATGAAATATAAGGAAGAAACAAATGTAGCTAATTGAAACTTGAAAATAATGCGTTGTTAAAGAAAGTATGTAAGTAAGGATTTGGCTTCAATAGGTCAATTTGGGAATATCTAAATGGTGTATCTTAGTGATCAAAAATATTTATTCCCAGGTATTGAATTCATACCCTTTTCACTATTTTCAAAATTTTAGGAAAATAAGTTAAATTTTCAGTGGTTCCATAATATACCAAAACTTGAAAGTCAAATTTCAAGAACATTTCTGTCAGTTTCCTTAATCTGTTTGATCTTTGGTCTTTCCTGTGTTTATAACTTTTCAGAACTGGGCTGGACGAGAGGGAATGATTAAGTAAGGTTAAGGTTTTAGCATCTATTTTTTTTTTCACACAGTTTGCTACTTTCACTTGTGGACCTGACCTACAGGGGTGCAGGGGTTCCTTGGGCAAAGAGGCTGCTTCATTCTTTCCTGTGTTTCTTCACTAGCCTTTTAGTGATCGATGTATTCCAGGCACACATAATTATTACCTTCTCGCAGATGTTGGTATGACCATCAGAAATCAGGTCTCGGTTCTATAGGCGTCACACACAGGCTGTCTGTCCTCCGATCGCTTAGTTCATGCCACAGATTTCTAAATCCATCTTCTCCTTTATGCACAAATGGAAAACTCCCATTGCAATGAACAGCTTCTTGGGTAATGAAATTCATGAAACTCATTCAACTACACAGCTAGCCAAGGGTTTATTCCTTTCGGAAACAAATGTTCCATTTTCTGCTCACCCTCATAACTATGAGCTATAGCCACAATAGCAACTTAAATCTAAATGAAAAAGAAAAAACACAACAGTTAGGTTGAAAGTCGGATCTCGGCAGTATTTTGTGTTTTTGTGACATTTCTTTTCAGACTAACACCAAAAAGTTTGGATGGAAATGTTTTGTTGTTATTTTGAAACATAAATATTGTTCCCTAACACCATCCTAAGGAGATCTGAAATAGTCCTTTTCCTGTATGCTGATACGAGCCTACACTGATTAGGCACCAGCGACACTGTTAATCATCTTTAATGCAAGTCTGATTACAAGATAATGTCAGAGACGTGCTGCACGTAACCTGTCCTGTTTTCCTGCTGTTCCATAAATGTTGAGAGAAAAACTGAAATGTTTATTCTCAAAGTATTATACACTGCTCCTGTAATCAACTTCTATTTCAATGACATTATGCATAATACTGTTGGGTTGTTGCTTGTGGTTGAATGGTCCTATGTGATGGATCTAGTGATACCAATTATGCAGATTTGAAAACGTATGCCCTTTATGTCAAGATTTTATTTGATTTCAATATCTAAATGGAAATTTTCCTCAGGACAACTATGAAATACCGTTAAATATATGCACACTGACTTTGTACAGTTAACAAAAACAACTGATCCTTGTTATTATCCTAATAAACTGCTACAGATTGTAATGGAAATTTTTATGGTATGGTGGGATAAGCGTATGTTGTGAAGATTGTAAGTAAACGTTCTTCATGTTGTAGTTAAGATATTCAGGACATGTCCTAGTTATTATTTTAGCTCAGTTATCATCTTTGGACACTGAAGAAAAGGAAGTTTAACAGTACAGTGCTAAAAGAATATAATAGTAGTACATAAAAAAAGGAAAAAATAATGGAAATATTTTCTCAACCCTAAGGAATTTCTGAGGTAAAGTCAATACTGGAAATGTTCCAAATGATATGTTTACTTTCCCTGTATTTCTACATCAGTCAACTCATAGATTTAAAATACATATGCAGCTTGAGAAATGTACAACTTGAGAAAGTTGGCAACATTAAAGGTCAGAATGTGAACAGGTGCCTCCACACAAATGGAAATGTGAGCCTCAGCTTTGTCTGTGAGGTAGTGGCAGCATCAGCTCCACTTGTGTTTTGATCCACTGTTCTGCTTCTTAGCTGGGTGATTCCGCCAAATCCTGAGCCTGCCACGCCATTCGTGAAACCGGCAAAGATGAGAGGAGTACATGGAACTGGATAGTTGACAGAGAGCTAGGGCTACCGCGTCCAGTGGCGATCTTGGATGTGCTGCCAGTGTATTACATACACCCCTTTCAGTTTCAAGATGTGTCCCTAGTCTTCAAAATAGAAAAAAAATAGTAATAACAACAAAACTTACCTCTTGGAATTGTTTGAGAGCTAGCAAATTGCTTATATTTGTTAGAATGTGACATAAGAGACAGGTAGAAGAGATGCAGCAGACTTTTTAAAAATGCTCAGAGACTACTCTTGGCTGAGTTAGCCTTAAGTAGAGACTTCTCAAAGCTAGGGACAGTGTGATTCGCAGAAATGTGGAAGAGGGGCGTTTTGAGCTGGAGGAGAACATGACGTCCCATCTATAGATGCGGACTTGACAAGTGTTTAAGGCAAGGAGATCATCATGGAAAAATAAAACCATTGAAAACATGAATGAGGGCAGGGTGAATGGAGAAGGAAAGAGAGCAGAGGTGCAGGCACACATGGCCTGAGATACCCAGTGGTGGCGTTCGGCACATTGTACGAGGGCCACTGGGTACCTCGTGAATATGGATAAGTACTTCAACACTTAGATCCATCAGGAGACCTGCCCAGTTGCAGGTAGGAAGTGGCATTGCCTGAACGAAGCAGTTGGTGAAGGGGATGAGACGTGGCTATTTCCTGATCACATTTTGAAGACAATGGGATTTGCTGATGGATTTTGCCTGTGAAATGAAAGAGAGCTCAACGATCAAGGTCGAGATTTGGGCCTGAGCAGCTAAAAGAGGGAATACAACTTAGACCAAGGAAAGTGTGGGAGGTGCACAGTCTTGAGATGACAATCAGAAGTTTTAATTTTAAAGTGTTACCATTGAACAAAGCCAAGTATTAAAGCAGTTGGGGATGTCCAGTGTGTGGGAGTGGTTTCAATGCAGTCATTACTGTGTGAATTTTTGGTGGTTTTAGTTAACTCCTCTTAGGAGTCCTTGTCCTGAATTTTAGTCCAAGTTTGTGTTCAGTCACAGCCTCATGAGTTAAAAGTTGTAAAGCTTTTGCTACAGCTCAAAATATATTCAAATCAACCTTACAAACTACTAAAGAGTAATGTCTCTTTGTTAAACAAATAATGTATTGGATTTTATGCACTGTGGACTAGATGGCATTTAGGCAATTGATCTGTTAGATAGTTTTATTTATTTATTAGAATTTTTTTTTTTTTTTTTTTTTTTTTTTTAGTTTTCATGTAAGTAGTGTTCCATTGCTGATTCCACAGGATAAATGCCATTATCTTTTTTGTCAGTTTTTCACAGAGTGGTCATTTGTCCTTCTTCATGTATTTCAAAACTGAATAGGAAGGATTTATATCCTAGGATGGCAGGTGTGACCTCTGAATTTCAAAAAAGCGTAGATGTGTCCCATTATACACTCTACTGCCTAGCAATTTGTTTAGCTACCTGCCTAGTTCTTCCTGTGTAGCTTGAATTGGCTTTTCTGTCCCGGATAGAACAGGAAGTTTGAACAAGGTTTTCACGTGGAGAGTTGGGTAGAGCTTGATTATTGCACACTGGTTTCATCTGCAGATGGAGGGATCCCAGCACCGTCAGTGACATGTTATGTCATTCTGCATCTGTCACTTTGTCCCGTTAGGCCTCTTGACCCGTCAAAGCATTTCCAGATCTCTTGGACTCATTTTGAGAATTTAATGAGATAGGCCACATAAGGGAATTAATACCCCACGAATAATGCAGAAAGTTCTCAGAGCTGCTACTATTAGTATTCCTTATATTTTTGTTATGAATTAAAGTAACTAGGGTACTGTATTCTACCCATATAATTTTTCATTTATTTTATTTTTCAGTTTTCCAGTTTTTAATGTCCTCTAATTTTTTTCTCTTATGTCTGTGTCTTTTTTCATTAAAATTCATAGAATTTTTAATGACTTAATCTCGTGCTTTAGAACCATGGGACTAAGTTTTAACATTTTTTTTAATGAGGAAAGTGTTTCAGTTGATTGAAAAAAAAATCCTGTGAGAGAGGTGAATTTACAGTCTACACCACCAAGTACTATCAAGGCATTTTTAAAAAAAGAATAACGTTATATTACATTTGAAATTAATGAAGCCAATGAGATCTTGTGTTCCTTGAATAGTATGTGGGTAACTGGGAAGACTAGACAAGCCAGTAAACACAACGTGCAAGGATTTCAGCCCTTCTTCATTCAAAGGAAATCACCAAAGGCACCATATTCATTACTTTTTCTCAAGTCTATGTAGAATATAGAAAGACAGAGCTTCCAGCTGCTAGTTCATCCCGCCAGATGCCCACAAATTGGAGAACTGGGAAAGCAATCCACATCTCTCACTTGGTTTGCAGGGAGCCAAATATGAAAGCCTTTACTGCTGCCTCCCAGGGCCTGCATCCACAAGAACCTGGAGTCATGATTCAAAGCCAGGTATTCAGCCTAGTAGTAATTCAAATATGGGATTTGGTCATCAAGTCACCAAGCAAACCTAACACTCACGCCATCAAATGTGTTTCCTATTAGTTTCTGTATTCCTTTAGTTTACTAGTAGAGATTTGAAGCATGAGTATTTTTGCAGAAGAAAGTATAAGCCTTAACAGTACAAAAATGAATTTTAGAAAATTAAAGATGTGTTTATAATTATTGTAGGTAATAGATCCTTTGTTAGGATTTTTGAGGCCTGCTCGCAAGTGCTGACCTGGGAATCCACTGAACTGATGTCGACAATGGATTCTTCTTACTCTGAAACAATTGAGTCTGATTGGGGTTCCTCTATAGGCCAATTGCTTTTTTTTCATATGCACATTTAAAGATCTTTTCCTTACATTCAACTAAAGAGAGCTTGATTTTCATGTGTTGTGGTGAAGATCACTTTTGGTCAACCCTGTTGGAAGTTCTGTGCCCCTCCTAGATGTTGTTTTCCAGTTCTTTCTCCAGATTAGGGAAATTTTATTCTATTATTTCATTAAACATAGCTTTAGATCCAGCTTCTCTTTCGGTGCCTTCTGGGACTCTCATTAACACTTTCATTTGATCTTTTAGTACCTTAATTTTGAATACTTTTTTTTTTTTTAACCTTGACCTGTAAGGCCCCCCAACAGGGAACAACCTTACCAATTGTCTCGAGAGAGTGAGTTTCCCCAATGACCACCGAAGACGAGACTTGATGCAAAAGCAAGAGGCTTTATTCGATTACCAGCGCGCTGGGGCCGAGGCCAGTTCCTCACGCAGGAGGCTAGGCATCGACCCTGAGTCATGGTATAGCATCCTTTTTAAAGGCTAAACCAAGTCTAAAATCATAAAACCATAAAACCATAACCATGAACAGGGAAGGGGAACCATAACCATAAACAGGGAGGGGGAACCCTAAACATAAACAGGGAGTGGGAATCATTAACATAAGCAGGGAGGGGGCCATGCAGTTAGGGGCGGATGCTCGTTGCAGGTGCCCCTTATCTCTCAGGCCCCCAGGTTCTATCATGAAATATTTCACTGCCTTTCACTGTCCTTCCAATCCCAACTCTGCTTCCAGCTTTTGGATTGTTTCCCCATTGTGGCAAGAAATATCTTCCAATTCTGAGATTCTTTCTTCTGTCTTACTCATTCTATTCTTGAGGTTTTCCACTGAATTTTTAATTTACTCCATTGTGTCCTTCATTTGCAATAATTCAGCTTGATTTTGTTTCAGCGTTGCTATTTCCTGTGTGATATATTCCTTGAGTTCCTGTATAAACTTCTTATTGTTGATAAGAAACCTTATAACAATTTTTTTTAAATTTATCCTCCATTTTCTCAGTGTCTTCCTTGGTTAACTCTGAGGTTATCAGAGGGTTTTGCTTCTTTGCAGGGAAGTCTTCAGTAGTATTCATTGTGCCTCTATCTCTTCTTTTGCTTTTGGGCACTTCAGCTCTGTTTATTGAATTCTTCTCCTTCAGGCAGGTTTCTAAGCTATGTTACCTACAGGCCTACAGGTCGATTTAATTGATTGAATTTGGAACACTGTTCTTTGTAGTCCCTTGTATCACTCCCTCTAGCAAGTTTCAGATCTGGGCTCTTGTGCTAGGTTTCCACCAAAGTCTCTGTAGCCCCAGTTCTTGGCTCGCCACTCTCCATCTCCTGTGATCCCATGTTGTGGCTACATCATTGTCTACAGCCTTTTTCCCACTTACGGTTAGGACAGTGCCCAGGATTAGGGAGGCACCAGCTGTCCTAAATAACTAGGTGTTGGTGGTGCTGATCTTGCCAGAATCTGCTGGCCATTAGATCTGAAGGTCACCTGTACCTATTTGGGACCTGCAGGGTATTACATAGGTACTGTCTTTCCTGTGGGACCAGTGCAATGAACTGAGCTGGATGTGATTTAGCTCCTAGCCTAACACATGCCCAACTCTCTGTTGTCACTGCAGTCCCACAGCCTTTGCCACCATGCACAAAATGGTGCCTCTTGGTTTAGTGTATGCGCAGCTTATTGTCATCCCTCCAGTTTGACAGCTTTTGCCGCACTGCAGAAAATGGTACTTGACATGGCACTGATGGATTTCTGGGTCTGCTGGCTGTTAGGTTTGGGGGACGCCTGGACCCACCTTGAGGGGAGCCAGCAGAATATGAAGTTGCCACGCGTTCTCTGTGGGATCAGTGCAATACACTGAACCAGAAATGAGCCTGCTCCCAGCCATCCCCTCCAGTCCACAGCTTCTGCCGCACTCCACAAAATGGCACCTGATGCGGCACTGGTGGAGGTCTGCATTGTGGAATCCACCCTGTTCCTGTACCTCCCCTTGGTGTCTGCTGCTCTGTCTTTGCTTGTGTCTACATCAAACAAATCAGTAGGAGAGGGGGTGCTTTGCTGAGATCCTGAGCTCCCAATAACTCCCTTTCCTACTTGGCTGCTGCTGGAGCTCTGATTGCCAGTGGAGTGTGGACAGCTGCTGGGTTATCTGGTCACTACAATACCTCTCCATTGTCTCCACTGCTTCCCCGTGTCAGTGGGTCTTCAGACACGCCTCTGTTGTTGGCATATCCACTATTATTTTCTGAAATCTGCCCTCTGTGCTTCACCCTGTCTAATGATTATCCATCACTTTAAACCTGTCTGCTCCTTAAACCAACATCTTGCCTTTCCCACTCTGAAACAATGGTAACATAATTTAGTAAACTGATAAAGGAAATTAGGTGTCACAACACATTTTAATAAATAGGTAAATACAACCTAACAGTATTTTTATGCATAGATTCAATAAATATGGTTATTATTTTCCAAGAGATCGTACTAGCTTTTTTTTTTTGATGCTATGAAGTATCTGAAGTGAATTTTTATGGTCCAGTTATAAACCTATAAAAGGAAGTTCTGTAATGGAAATATGGTGAGGCTTAATACTGGCACTGAAATAGGTACTTTTGAGTCCCTTGTTTGTTTGAAAATAGCAGCAGCAGTTAGGATTTCTCCCGAAGGTATATTTTCATGAGCTGCACATCTAAGTCTAATTACAACAGTGCTCTTTGTGCCTACGCAACGTTGACACTGAACATCCTTTTCCATTATCACCACATTCTTATTTTAGAGCTTTTAGAAAGTACTCTACTCAATATAGTACCTTGAAAATTATATTTTGTGATTGAGCAAAATAAAACGGTTTCTTAGTTTTAAATAATAAGGTCTAGGGGTAGTTGACCCAAAGTATTTGAATCACTAATTTTAGAAGGTACGTTATCATGGGCACAACACCACAACCTAGTGGCTAAAATCCACACCTTGCGTATACTGGGATCCCATATGTGTGCTGGTTCATACCCCTACTGCTCTACTTCTCATCTAGCTCCCTGCTTGTGGCCTGGGAACTAGTGGAGGATGACCCAGAACCTTGGGACCCTGTGCCCATGTGGGAGACCTGGAGGAAGCTCCTGGCTCCTGGCTTTGGATCAGCTTAGCTCCGGCCATTGTGGCCACTTGGGGAGTGACCCAGCGGGTAAGATGATCTATATCTCTGTTTCTCCTTCTCTCTTTAAATCTGCCTTTCCAATAAAAATAAATAAATCATAAAAAAGGAAGCATGTTATCCATTTTACCTGCCCAGAAAAATTGAATAATAGCAGTAGTTTATATCTTATGCACTAGCTTGTAGTTTACCAAGTACTGTTAAAAAGCACAAGTTTTTGTTCAGGCCCAAGAAAAAATCTGAGAGCTTGTGCTGTGCATCGTTTCATCTCTTTGGTCGTGTATTCACAGAGGACGAGACATGACATGTTGAAAGTTAGCTATAATGGGACACTATTTGAGCACCAGAGCCTCGCTTCTTTAGATTTGAATTGTTTGCCAAGATACTCTGAGACAATTCAGTGATGGAACAAGTCAATTTAAATATTTATTTTAAAAAGTGAAAATATGAACTATTTTTGCTTCTCATCAATAAGCATTTACTTAATACTTGAATTGAAGTAAATCAGCAAGTAAGAGATACCACAATGAACGCATTACTACTTGAGTTCATTGTTAATAAAAAATAATAGGTAATATTCTATTCTTATTGGGAGTCATTTTAAAATAATTAATTCCCATTCATTGATCTAGAACACAACTCCTTAAAATTCTTTTTATGAAATTTGCTGAGACAAAAGTTTTTAAGTAGTACCAAAAAAACTCCTCTATATCCAACAGTCAGCTCTTTTTAACACCAATTTTTCTTTGCGTACAACTGCATTTTTGATAGAATTTGTAACATGTTAAAGAATTTCAGGTTAGATGTATGCAAAGCCTCATGCACACCTGTTACTAGGAAGTTAGATTCCCTCTTTCCAATTCCTAATGCCATCTAGACGTAAGGTCTGTCTTGCCCATTTCTGTGCAGGACTCACGTACCACAGCATGGAAACCAGTCGTTCTGTGATGATTCTCGTATTCACAGGCTAACGCCAGTGCTTTGCCTTTCGGTGCTTGTTTTTACATAATTTGTGCACCATGTTGACGATAGGTTAGTGCTAACTAGAGAGCCTGCAGTTTTCTGAGTGCGGTGAGATTGTTCATCAAGGCCTCAGATTAGCTGAAGCACCATCATGTCCACTCCAGCACACTTGTGCCCCAAACGAAGCTCCTTTATCTTGAATCATTTCAGTATAGCGTCATGGATACCATCAAGTCTAACGGTAATCATCAAGACCACAAAAAATACAGCTGTTAGATACAGATGATCACAGTTTACTTCATTGTAACTAAAAGCCAAACAGGAATTATTTCAGTGTTTCCAAAAACTCTAGGAGGATAATGCCTTTGGTGACCATGGGCCACACGCCATTAAGTTGTATCACCTCCTCTCCCAGTACTGTCACCCTGGTGATCAAGTTGCCAACACATGAGGCTTTGAGGGGACACTCGCTGTGCTCATATCCTAGGATGCACTCTACCCATAGGAAAAACTTGTCTTCTTCAAGTGCGTTGAAAGTCATTAATGGGTTAGAAAATATCAAACATCTATGTCTGTGGTCTGTTTTGAGTGGACAGTTGTGTTAGAATCTGGATGCTCAGCCAAGGGAGAGGCATCCAGGAAGTAAGGCCGGGTGAGCAGAGTGCCTTCAGCTGTAGAAGCCTTCCCTGCTTCTGGGAAGGGCCTGGTGGGTCACAGGCACAGGGAACGGGAGCACATGCGTGTGGAAGTGTGGGAATGAGCCACTTCACTCTTTTTAATAATGGGTCTGACATTAGCATTTTGGCCGGAATTCAAAGGAACATTTAAATGTTTCTATTTAAAAATGATATATGTGTTTATGAAGTTAAGAAGCGGTGAACAGGAGTGACAATTGATGCCTCCGGTTTTCTCCATTTTCAAAGTTATTCTGAGTCCGTAAGACATTACTGAGAACAAAACTTTCATGAGCTTATCCATTTAGATGGAGTGAAATCAAAGCAAAAGCCTGCTTTAAAATACATGGTTGCTCTTCGACACACAGTGATCACGTTGATGCATAATCCATACTAATCTCGATAATGTTCAGCAGAACATAATCAAATGGACATGTATTTGTGTGAAGTGGCTTCATCTAACATGTATATCAAATATCCATTACTTTGCATGATCTGTGTAACATGTTTATGTCTAGAGATACATCTTTAGATTTAAGGCTTGTTCATCACTGACAGTAGTATTGTTATCGTTTCAACATAGATCACATGAAAAATGACTAGTTACTTTTTTCAAAGTATTTAAATTTTATATAGTTGTTAGAAACCATGTGCACACACAGTGGGATTTTAATGGACAAGTAACACAGGGAATAATGTCGAATGACTCAGCTTGTCAGCAATGTGAAGTGCCCTTCACACATTCCTAAGGCTGGAAAATGTCATTTCACACTCCTGACAACCTGTATAAGACGAAGTCAAGGAATATGTGGCACTTGCTTTATGCTCATTTACACGAGAGCCCACAAAACAGGATCATGATCACATTCTCCTATAGCAATGTTTAGGATCACAACAGCAACCTTTAAAACTTTTCTAACAGCATATCTTTCTCTTTGGGTTCTAGAGGCAGAGAGTTGTAAGGTTTAAGGCACTTATAGATAATATAGGAAACTTTACATGCAGATGTTAAAAATGTCAAAGGTAGATTAATTTGTATCCATTAACCAACAAAGCTGCTGCCTTTTGGAGGAAGATTTTTCCTGGATCTACCACACTGCACTGACTCTGGAAGGGTTTGCGTGTTGTGTAACATTTCAGTATTATCATAGAATTACTTTCACTTCTTTTATGCTTAGTTGTTCAGTAAGGCTTTTTGTTTTTTCAAGATGTGTTTATTCTTCTTGGAAAGGCAGAGCCACATAGAGAAGGAGAAACAGAAAGAAGGTCTTCATCTGTTGGGTCATTCCCCAGATGAACACAAGAGCTCGGCCTGAGCTGATCCGATGTCAGGGGACAGGTGCTTCCTCTAGGTCTTGCATGCGGGTGTAGGATGCCAGGGCTTTGGGTCATCCTCCACTGCTTCCCGAGACCACAAGCAGAGAGGTGAATGCGAATTGGAGCAGTGGGGACACGATTCAACCCATAGCAGGTACCAGAGGATCACCCAGCCGAGCCGTGTTGTAGGCCCCGTTTAGTAAATTTTCCATCTTCCTCAAGGTTACTCTGTTACGCCTTGGAAAGATCAGCTTGACTTTCACAGTCTCCAGATTCATTTAATTCTCAAGAACAAATCTCTAGTCTCACTACATTCTGACAGCTGCTGTGAATGAACTTTTTTCCCCTTTAATTTGCCTCACTGGTGTCTTTCCAGGTAATTCCCTCTATTTCTCCTCTTATTTTGTGTGTTCTGTTCTCGCAGCCGAATCTGACCAAGTTCATCTGCACGCCAGTGCTCTTGCTGAGGGCGCCAGTGACTGCCACCCCACACCCTTTGGTGAGGCCTCCTTGATTTTCAGCTGGCATGTGCTCTCTACAAGGTCGAGTACAGGTGGACGTTGCTTGAACCACTCTCCTGCCCTTGGCCTCCGTGATTCTGCCTTTCTGACCACTCTCATCTCTCTCCACCCCAGGATCCTGCTCTTTTGCCTAGAACATCTGAAGACATTGCTAGATCACTTCATCCTTAACTCTGTTCACTTCATGCATAGTAACTGCGGTATTGGACACAGTCCCGAGCCCTTCTCTGTGATCCAGGCCGTTTTTCCAGCTCCTGTCTCTGGGATATTTTGAGGCTTATTCCAGATCAGTAAGTGCGAGGTAGAATGCATGATCTCCCCCTCAGATGTGATGGTGTGTCAGTCTCTTCCTCTTCCGGAATGGCAGCACATGTCCAGCCTCACATCCCGGGAATTATATTGGCTCTAACAGTGTTGTTCAGCAAATGTGTACATGACTGTCTAGTTCTCAGACCCTTATAAAGCAGGTGTTACTCTTGTCCCCACCTTGCACTGTGTTTGTCCAATCTACTGGTATGTTGTTTGAGAATTGTCCTGCAAGTGGCTGCTAGGTTCTTTTCATTGCGTGTCCATCAGCTTTCTCCTGGTCCATGATGTCAGCTCTTCCCTGGCATGACTCAAAGAATCTCAGAGTTTGCCTTTCTAACTAGGGTTTTCCTTTGCTCTGTAGCTTGTATGTAGACAACCCCTCAGATGTCCTGAAGTATTTGTTACTTGTTTTTCCAGCCTAACTCAGCAACAAGCTCACCTGCAGGTGTCAACAAATAAAGCCCTGTGTGCCTTCCCACTTGCGCGCATTCTTTCAGCGGCCCTCCCTCTCATTTTCCCTGCTTTTGTTTCCCCTGATTTCAATGCAGCGGCGCCTTTACCTATGAAACCTGATCTGACTAAACTTCTGAAGTCAGTTTCCCTATTCAGTGTTTTATTAATAACACTTTCCTTGGTAGCATTATTTCATTTGCTATTTGAATTCAGTTTCTGAGATTGTTCCTGCAATATCTGTCCTCTAGTATATTTTTCCTATATTAAAAAATGAATTTTGATTAACAGTTTAGTATGGTACCTTCTTTGTGTTAGAACATCAACTATGTTAGAATAGACAAATGTATTGATTCTGTACCTTTTCTATAATTGTACTCCATCACCCATGCATAATATGCTGATAAGTAATTTCTCCCATCAAAACACTTGCCACTCATACGTGTTTTCTAACAGTGTGGTTATGGATCATTGACTGATACAGTCTGAGCTTCTGGAAGTTATTACAACATCAGCTTCTGACAAAATAACCTCAGAGATTTTCCCTTGATACTGCTTTGATGCTCACAGTTTGTTACATGCATGAAGGTTCTGTCACAGGAAACAAAACAAGAGCGAAAACTGACACCCTCTTTGCTGGTCAGAAATGATAGCTTGGCTAGCATCCTTGTAATCTAAGCTTCACTTCCATCTGTAATTATTTCCGAAGGGAGAATAACCCGGAGAGAAAATAATGAGCCTCTAGTCATGGTCTGCCGAAGAGCAGTGACCGCCAGCCTAGGAGCAGACCAAGGCACCAGTGTGTGCCCCACTGTTCTTTCACAAGCACCTGAGGGATGTTGGGTCCAATCGCCATCACACTTCAAGGGCAGCTGAAATCCTCCCGATGGTAGAGAAGCAAGTGGCAGATGAGGCAGTGGAACCTGGATGTTTCTGATCAGAATGAAATTCGTTAACTCCTAGGCTTTAAATATGTCAATGCTTATTGTCAGCTGTTCTGCGGGGATTTTGCACAGATCTGCAGTTCTATACTGTTTTATCTGAGCTATTACTATTATTATTAAAGATAATATTTGAGGGTCTGGCATGGTAGCCTAGTGACTTAAGTCCTCGCCTTGCACTTGCTGGGATCCTAGATGGGTTCCAGTTTGTATCCTGCCTGCCCCACTTCCCATCCAGCCCCCTGCTTGTGGCCTGAAAAGGCAGTCGAGGATGGCCCAAGGCCTTGGGACCCTGCACCCATGTGAGAGCCCTGGAAGAAGCTCCTCGCTCCTGGTTTTGGACTAGTTCAGCACCAGCCATTGTGACTGCATGGCGGGGGGGGAGGGGGACCAGCAATGTATATGAATTTATAAAAAACGATTTTGACTATTTGAAGGTGTCAAGAATACATTTTGAATATCTATATACAATTCAAATTCAATAAACCTGTGTTTTTAAGGTCTTATCTCAGGCAATTTTATTATTTACATGGTCTTGTGCAATTGTATTAGCCTAATTTTAATATAATTGATTCATCAGAACTATTTCTATGTTAAGAGCATTGATTATGTGATTCACACATTAAAACTATTTATTTTAAAAATTTCTTTAGTTTCATTAGTGATATGTGTGTATGATGCTGATGCTGTCATTTTAACTTTTAAATTTCCAAATTTATTCAGTCGTAGCTTTTTAGAAACCCCCATATTCAGGATTTGAATTTGAAAATATTTTAACAATGAATAAATCTTAATTCTTGAAAGAAATGTGCTTAGAAATATAAATTATAAATATGGCTGGTTATATAAGTAAATGTAGATTAAATCTATTTTAGAAAGTGTCTTGCTGAATAAAAATGTCTTGGAGATAGGAATAGCAAAAGGTTTTGGAAATAGAATGAATTGTACACATGTAATGAATTTGGAGCAAAATGAATACCAAGTTATAGGGAATCAGACTTTATAAAACATAACGCTATATTATAAATTTTAAAATATGTTAAGCTTCTCTGAAAGGAAGCTCTAGAAAGTGCAGAACAAAGATGTAATTGATGTAAACAAGATTGGTATGCTTCAACGTTTGGAGAGGCTGATGGGAGAACCCCTGAAGTGCTCGAGTGTGGGCAGGTCTTCTGTTGTCTGTGATATTATAGCATTTTTATTTATTTATGTATTGTATACTTTGACTACTTGAGAACCTATGACTGTCACGTAAGGAATAGGAAAATATAAAACCTAGAATCTGTGTAATATATGAGAATATATATTATCCTAATTACAAAATAAGTTAACAAAGACATTCGTTTTCTGAATTTTGAGGAATGTTACATTTACCTAACATTGGTATTTTACCTGCAACTCAGTATAGTGCATTATTCAAACATTTACAGCTAACAGCTTCTGCCACACTGTGGCCAGTTACAGCAGACAATGATGGCTTCTTTCCTCTGGTCATTGTGTTCTCCTTTTTGTCCTGTTGACCAGTCACGTGGTGAGGCATCAGTATAAATACTAATTGATTTGACAAGTTCCTTATTTCCGTGCCTCCTCCACCCAGGACAGAACCCCAGACAGACTCTCTGATCTTCACATGGCAAAATTTCCTAATGATGGATTACAAAACCCTGGAAGAAAAACACTCCCACTATGTCAAGAACCCACCATATTTGTCTTCACAGCTGTGTTTGCTAAAATACGTTCTCTTCCTAGAGTTAGCTCTCAGTGACTAATAATGATCTAGTCTTAGTAATATGACTTGCACTGCTGAATCTCCTAGTTGGTGAGAAGAGGGTAACTCCTGTTTGTCACCTTTCTGCAGGAAGTGGATCCTATTTTCTTGAGTTTCAGTCCTTCTGGCAGCCTCATCTGTGTCTCCTTATTGCTGATATCTTTTGGCCTCCTATCCCCTTACCAATTCCCTACACAGACATCTGAAGCCTTTTAGTGACAGCATTTGTCTCCATTCTAATGTATGAAAACAATACATTCTTCCTTCACTTTCTCTGTACTTAGCCACAAATTGCAGCACTTGAGTTTGAAATATAACACTTTAGAAAATAGAAACCCTTCTTAATTTCTGTTGATACCATATGAATTAGTAGGGCCAGGGAAGGATAACAGGTAAGACCTGATCTGAGATTTCAGTTGTCCTATGAGTGAGGCTTGCCTCACCCAATCCTGCCACTCACACTAAGAGCTTTTTCCATCAACCTTCCCTTTATACACGGAGCAGCAGACTTAGAATTGAGCACACTGCGCTAGACACACACTTAGAGCCGAGTGGCCCAGCTGAATACAGTAGAGCTACCGAGACATGAGCACAAGACACATTGGTTTAGTATACCAGATATCTGAGGTTGTTTTTTGCTGCATCATAAGCACTGAATGAGTAAGTTCTGGAGACATTGCAACTCCACGTGGGCACCTCTCTGAGTTCCTAAGACTGTAGCCCTGAAATTCCAACACTGGAAGGATTTTGATTTTATTTGGTCTCCTCCCACCACAGCACACTTTACAGTGCACCAGGACCACCCTCTGCGACCATTCCCCTCCTGGCCCCTCGCTCCTCGGCACTCACGTTCTTGATCCTTACATTTCCTCTGTGAGCTGTAAGCATCCTGACTACATTTTCTGCTAAGAAATGAACCACAAATCACTTCATTTTATCCTCAGCCCACCTGGTTTCATTACCTTTCATTTTCTAGTACTTTCCACAAAGCCACATGCTCCAAGTGCAATTCATTTTATCTTCTTCCACATCTAGACAAATAGCACCATTTGAAAAAATTGTGTATAATCTGAGAACTCCATAAAATGAGATTCAATATGGCCACATCTAATAGCACTCAAATTAATTGTTCCAGAGTCCACTGAGCTGAATCACAAAAATTCAGAATTTTCAAGAGGTTTCTTGGGCTCTTTGCATTTTCAAGATCCCTAAGTTTAGAAAACCCTGATGTGGGTCAGTCTACCTCACTCTAGGAGTCTGGGGTATTTTCTTTGTTGTAATTTTTACAGAAACAACAGTCACTGTTGATACGTGTTTTGTTCTCACATTCACGATCATGTTTCAGGATGTCAACCACAGAGATAACGTAAAGTATAGTCAAGGCCAATGTTATCACCAATGCAGGCATCCAAAACTTTGTTGTATTTTTCCAATTTGTTATCTCAGGAAATATTTTTCTTTATGTCCTCAAAAATATAACAATTCTAAATCCATCCCCTCTCCCTGAAGAGCGAATTATTTGCCTGGAATATTAAAAGGATTGCCTCTTAATTTCTGCTGGTCAGAGGCTATCTGCTCACTTTTCTGCCAGCCATAGTTGAGGCTGAATTTTTTGCCAGGCTCTGGTGTTATCCAGCACATCGGCTGACTTGGCTCGTCAGTGCAAGTCACTGGATGAGAGATGAAGGAAAGAGGGAGAAGTGTCTTTTCCTCCTTGTCTCGGAAGCCACAACTGTCAGAGTGCCTGTACTTCACACTGGATCCCACTCCCTTGGATGTGTCAGCCAAAAGCCCGTGTCAAGGCCACACGGTCATTGTTTTACTAGCTTATTAACTCTCTTCTCCAACTTGATTTTGGCTAAATCTTGTTTCTCGTGTCTGTCTCATCCATTGTAAAATGAGACCTAATATGGCTTAAGACATATTTTTGAATGAATAAATAATGAATGAATAAAATCTGATTATAGCCTTTGGAAAGTCCATCTTCTTGACTCATTACTGTAAGCCAATATCATAATTACTATTATTATCTGAATTTAATAGATGAGGGAAACTAAAACTTGTAGAGATGAATTAACTTGTCATGACTTCTTTTAAATCCATAAGATTAATTAGCTTATTTATAAAAAAATAACTAGCATTATTTATATTTATAACACATATTTTCATAATTCTGAGTTTATAATCGTTGCAGAAATTTATTTTTTAAATCAATTGGAATAAAGATATTGAAAAGATCATGTTTGTTTTCCCTTTATGTGCTTGGATAAATCATTATTGAGCTATTTGATATGCAATCATAAATACTGTGACTAGCTCTAAAAAAAAACTGGGTTGAATTTGGGATCTTGATGTCAAACATTTTGGCACATATTAACTCTAACATCTGAGCAGTGGCGTGTGTCACCTGTTAAAGTTTGCGGTTCCCCTTCGGAAGGTGGGAAGGATAAAGCTCTCTCCGGAGCTCCCAGAGGGGACAGTGGGCTGTTTGACAGGCTGTCCAGGGACAGGGTGTAGACAAGCAGCACTCCACTGACCCTTGGGTTGTGCAGAGGCTGACGGATGGGGTGAGAAAGGAGAGTGAACAGAGGATATAGAAAAGGAGCAGTCGGTGACAGGACAGAAAGAAGCAGGAAGTGTAAGAGAGAGTGGCTCAGGAAGAAGGGAGGAGAGCAGTAGAGCCCTTTGGGTGCAGGTGCAGTGACGGAGACGGAAGGCAGAGATCCAGTGCGGTAGGGCAGAGAGTGGCAAGGATGACAAGGGACCGCTGTGTTGAAAATTCCCATAAAACAAGGCTACCTCTTGTCTATCACTGTGCTGAGTGCTTGACACGTGGTAACAACTCAGAAAGCATAATTTCACATCACTGGGATGAACTCAATGCTGGATTACCACCATTTGTTCTGAGGAGTAAGGCAATAGAGGGAGCAGGTATGTGCACATGCTAATTTGCTGTAGCACAGAATGAACAATGAGGATGTAACAGCATGACATTTAGTAAACAGAGGTGCTGATCATGTTTCTTATTTTAGGAGATTGGGAAAGGAAGGGGAGCATCACAGGGTAGAATGCTTGGAGACACCTGTGGGGTGTGGGCATTGATGGGAAATTCAGCACTCCATGGCGCAGACTTACTCTGCTGGTACTCTGCTTTTTGCTATTCCTTTTTGAAGCAGGGATACTTCTTAAAAATTATTTATTTTAATGATAAAGAGGGGGCATGGAGAGACAGAGAGAGAGAGAGACAGAGAGAGAGAGAGAGAGAGAGAGGAGAGTTAGTTCCATCAGTGGGTTCATCCCAAAGTGCTGACCAATAGCCCAGAATTTGATGTGACTCTTTCGCCTGGGTGGCAAGGACCTGTGTGTTAGGAAGTTTTATTCTAGTGACTAGAGAACTATAGTATTTTGACAAGTAGATCATCATTCTGATGTGTTGTCTCTTTGACATAAGAGAAAGGTCAGAATATGGTCATCAGGTGAACCACTGGGACGAATATCACGTATCTTGTTTTACGTGTCTGCCCAGCTACATTGTGTGACCCGCATGGAACCCTAAGTGGCTGATTCAGGGACCCTTCTCCTGCAAGGATGTTTGAAAAAAGCAAGTCAGCTTCGGTTGGGGTTAGATAAATGGCAAAGCAATCCTCTGTAAATAGTTTCCTTCCGAGGTCTTTACAAAGAAGTTTACTTCCTTATTGAAAACTAATGGATACAACAGGACCCTAATTAGGGTTCCCTGAGAGTTCTCCAGGAGGAGTCACATTGGAGTCGATGTGAACTGGCAGAAAGAAGCATGAATTGATTAGATCACTAAAAGGCCCTGCATTCAGGGCTTTTGTTTTTAAATGGAAAATGGTTCCCCAAAGAAAACATATATCATAGGAGAATGAGAGGAAGAGAAGATAAAGAAAATTGAATGTTCATCGCTGCTGATCAATTATTCAGAATCAATTATGGTTTGCTAGGGAAAGCATGCTGTGCTGAAGCCAAACCAAGCCCAAGTAAGCTTGAGGATTAATTACTGTCCTGCTTGGAGAGGCTGCAGGAAGGGGGGGGGGTTGTGTCTCCTGGCAGAGCATTACTGCTCTCTAGGAATGGAAAATGAGAATGGCACAATCCAGCACTCCCAGATGCCGGGCCTTTTGGAATGAAGAGAGACAGTCTAGACTGAGTTGATGGACAGGCATGAAAGTGTACACAACTTCTCGTAGCTAACAGTCCTCATCTGCTGGGCTTCTCCAGGCAGAAGGACCAGTGGATCCTGCAGCTGGGCCCTGATTTGCAGGCACTGCCTTCAGGAGTTGCATTTGCTAAGATATTTTCAAAACGTTTGCATCTGTGCTACACGAGAGCATACTGTTTTCTCATTCTCGTCTCGGAACAACTATTCATGTAGCATGTGCATTGTGATGAGCACTGTAAGAAATCCAGAAATGATTCAGAGTGTAGGAAGGCTGCTAATGCTATGGGCAAGTGCCATGCCGTTGTTCAGTTATCCTTTGTTTTTTTTTTTATTTTTTAAAAAGTTTTATTTTTGAAATTTATCATACAATTTTGTATAGTCTGGGATTTATTCAACTTGAAAGACAAAAAGAGAGAGATCTTTCAATCACTGGTTTATTCTTCAGATGCCTATAGCTGCCAGGTCAGCCCAAGTCAGTGCTGGGAGCCTAGAGCTCCAGTGAGTTTGCGTCTCTCTCTCTCTCTCTCTCTCACTGTGTGTGTGTGTGTGGCACAAATGCAAATACTTTCACCACTACCTGGTGGTCTCCACAGGGTGCTTTCGCATGCAGGTATCATTGGAAATGGAGAGAGAATTCCAACCCAGGCACCCCATCATGGGATGTGAATCTGTAGATACAGTCCTATCCAGAAGAAGGCAGTGGGGAGATAGAGAGGGAGGCAGGAAAGAGATTTTTAAGAAGTGGTATGGAAATTATGTCACAGATCAAAATATAGAGACATTGAGTAGCTATAAGTTGCAGCCAGAATTAATGCTGCAATCTGAAAGGCTTTGACGCAATGTCTGTGCTGCAGCCTGTGGATTAGAGGCCCTTTCTCTCTGGGTCTTTTGAGCTTTTCTCCAGGCTCTCAACAGATAGGAGGGATGGGCACACCCATATCATGAAATGTTACATTCTTTATCCAAGTCCACTGTGTTAAATGTTAGTCATCAAACGCCACCTCACAGAAACATCTAGGCTGTTTCGACAAGCTGCTGACATCAGAAGTAGCTGCACTGACACAGACTTAACCATTGTATTCACTGTTCCCACTGAAGATTGAAGTCTGTGACATAGATAGAAGCTTCCAATGTTGAGATTTTATTTGTATTTTTATCTACTTATTTGAGAGAGAGAGACAAAATGAGAAGCTGATAGAGACAGGGGGTGCCCATTCAATGGTTTGTTTCCAAGTTGCTCAACAGCCAGGGCTAAGCTGACGATGAAACTGAGAGCCAAGGAGTCGGTGAGTGCAGTCATCCGTGCTGCTTCCCAGGGGCTGCAGCAGCAGGGAACTGGAGTCCGTGGCAAAGCCGGGCGCTCCGACACGGAATGCGGGCAGCCCAGCCAGCATCTCAGCCGGGAGGCCGAGAGCCCGCTTGGTAACTTCCATGGTGAACAGTTGCTATTTAGAGGAAATAAATGGAGCCTCTGTCTACATCTGTATCCGGAGATAGTAATTAGCGTGGCCGTTGTCATCCCCTGCTAAAAATCTGTCATACTTTGCATCCTTCCCTCTGAGGGGGATTCCACATCGGTGAAATCACTCCTGTTTGTTGAATACGGGGTGTGTGGTGACAAGGGGAGGTGTGTGTAGAAACTATTGCGGACTCAGATGCAGATGCGCTCTGTATTTCCAAGTGTCCTGTCGAAGGGAGTAGCAGATCTTACCAGCAGTCACACCTCTTGCCTCGGGAGGCAGGGTTTTCCTTTGCCATGTGACTGCTGTTGGTGAAACCTGTGAACTCTAGGAGATGGAAGAATTGGTCATCTGTAGCCTGCCAGTTGGTTAAAGTACTGTTCCAGTTATTTGAAAGATTAACAAAATACTGGCCTGCTTCACGTGATTCTACTCCGAGTTAATGAAGCACCGATCCTCCCCCTATGCCTGAGTAAACGAAACAGAGTCCTTGTGAATAACGATCTTGTCAGGTGCTGGCCTTGACAGAACATCCGCTTCTCCTGCCAGCCCGAGCCGTCATCAACAAACCACTGATGGGACAATGGCAATGATTAGCAGTGCTCATGGGATGTGGCGTCTCTCAGACACTTCCTTCATGCGCAGTGAACTGAGTGCCAAGCAGCGCACGTGGCTTAGCACCGTAACGCGTTTCTGTGCAGTCGCTGTGGTTGGGCTTCCTCTCTGGCAAGACAAGTCGCATTCATGCTCTCTCTGGTTCGCGGGACGGTTCGCACGCAAAGCACGTGCTGCAAAGCCAGCTCTGTGTTCACGTTATTATTAAAGGCTGGGCATGAGGAAAACACATTAGTCTGCCCTTGCTTTAGATCAGGCTATCACTGTGTCTCATCACACACCGGGAGGCCTTTGAGGCCACGATGGCAGTTCTTCATTGTGGTTTTAAACTTGGGAGACTTGTACCCAGAATTATCATCATCACAGACAATGAGTTTGATGAGGGAGTCTGTCATGAGCAAAGCAGCTTCATGTGGTCACAAGCAGGGTGGGCTGCTGTGGCTCTCAGCGAAAATGTCCAGTTTTGCAGGTGAGAAGGCAAGGCGTCCAGCTCAGGGAAGCAGGGGGAACCAGGGGGCAGACAGGGAGAGCATGGAGCACAGGGCTGGGGTGCTCTCTGCTGTCTGACATGGCGAGGCCCTACTGTGGTTTCACGTTCTGTATTAAAAGCCCCCCAGTCTCTTAGCCTTTCCATTTTCCAGCAAGATATTTGTGGATCCCATAAATACTTCCTTAAGCCATGTTGCAAGCTTAATAAATTTCATCTTACACAAGGAACAAACATGGTACGTCTAGACGGATTTTTTTTTTTTTCATTTTAGCTTCCCTGCTTGAACTCAAATCAAAGGAAATAGCTGTATTACATAAAACACATTCACTTGGGGAAATGGAAATGTTTTGATCTCTATCAAATACTAGAAATAAAAAAAAAGTTTGAATGTACTCTGAAAAGTGGGATTATTTTTACCACCCTGAATGACAAATCTTTCAGTACAGCCTTTCCAGCAATTAGTCTTGCTCTAATGCTATTTCTTCCCTGGCAAGACAAAGTCTGCTACTTGCCAGATCTCTGGGGAATATGGTGCTTTCTGTAGAGGCACCAGTCTTTGTCCAAGTGCCAGTGTAGAAACAGCAGAAGAGGCCTGATGGACTTGCATTCTCATTGTATCAGCTGAGTGATGTCTCTGAGACACTGCTACGTAACTCCTCTAAGTCACAGGATCAGTCGCCAGCATGCCTGGAAGCGTGAGGATTGTGCTGCATGCTGGATGTGCGTTGCAGTCGGCATCAGTGACTGATAAGGACCTGCAGTCAGGATGCAGACTCCATGGAGATGATAAAGGGAGTTTCCTTTTTCGCGTTCCAATGCAATTGAAGGCATTTGTGTGATACTTCAAAACGTAGTTCTAGAAGCTATTTTTACACACACTTGAGTGTACAAATACTTTTTTGTTACAGTCTGTTAGAGGCTTATGTAGAACCACTCTTAGTCTGAAAAGAAACCCTAGTGTTCCTGCCAAAATCTGTGGAGTTTTTGTTATAATCTAAATTCTTGTTAATATTGTCTGTCATGTTTTTGTCATATCAAAAGGGAAAAATAAATGTGACAGTCTGTGAAGATTGCTTTAAAAACAACTTGTGTTTTATTAGATTCAAAGGATTCAGAATAATCTGTTCCTCTCTTCTGTCTCTTTTTGAGAACTTCAAGAGAAACAACTTTTTTCAAAGAACACCCTGTTGGAGAAGATATTTTTGCCATTCTAGAAGCACATTATTTGGATGTTTTCCCATAGCCTGTCTCAATTCAGGCAATATCAACTCCAAGTTATCTTTTATCTTGGGCCAAAAATCAGAGATCACTTCTTGTGAATAAATGTGTATATAGAGCTGTCAGTGTACGTAACGATAAATTCACTCTCCCCCCCCATCATAAATCTTAGTATTTGACCATGGAATCAATTAAAAGTTATTTGCTTATTTTATAGATAGCTTTTGTCAGGATTAGAGATATTTACAAGCAATCTTAGGTGCTGATAATAAAACATAACTTGCCATAATTGAATCTCAACAAAATTACCCACTTTTGTATAATGGTAGGTTTTAAGGCAATATATGGAGTATGGGTTATTGAAGCATTGCAAACTCAGGTGGATGTGGTCAGGTTCAGGTCTCCTTTCCCCATTAGTAGATGAATATCCACAATAGTGGTAGATATTTGTCACCACTTATTTGTAATGATATGCACTTTACATATCATTTGGTGTACTAAAGTGCTCTGAAATATGTCAGCACTATTTCCAAATCACTTTTTTCTTTCCTAGAACTAGTAGTAGTGGTGATAATGACAAATGGACCCTTATTTTGTCAATGAGAATGTGAGTTTAGATAAACTAAAAAATATATACTCAGGCTTTTTTGCTCTGTAAATTGCAGAGAAAATTCTGGGATTCAGCTGTTGCTTTGTAAATCTCTCATGAATAAAAGCTCTCATTAATTTGTAAATCTCTCATTTAGCTCCACCAGGACTAATATACTAGACACAAGGCATGGAAGAATCCCATGGGCCGGAATGGCTGTGGTGCAGGTCGTAGCCGACTATGGGAGGATTGCCCCTCACACAGACTACAGAGGTTGCAGACAAGGAGCCCCAGGCTCTCCTTAGCAGCACAGTGGTCCTTCAGTGGTGGCAAATCGGAGCACCTCGTTGGCTTTTAAATCATGGACTTTTACAGTCCAATGACTTCCACCTCACTCTTTTCCCGTCACTTTTTTCTTCCCCAGCAATGAGCCATGAGTTAGTATCCCGAGCTCGTGTGACACTGCTGTTGTCATGGTCCAGCTGACTCCGTTTCTGTGATTTATCTCCAGTCTGCATTCTGGTGACACCCTTGTCAGTGGGCTCATCAGAACCATACTATACATACATACATTCTGAGATTTTACTCTATAGGTTCTCTGCTCATTTGAGGAGAGCAAAAAAAATTTAAAAGGCAGCCCATGATTTTGCTATCACATAAGACAGATGTATTTTTTGTAGAAGTGCAATTCTATAGCTTTGCCTCCTTACTCTTTCTCGAAATAGCATGAATTTGTCAAAATCCTAATCTCAACTCGCGCTCCAAGCTTTGTCTTTGCTCAGCCTCTGGGCTGGAGACGACTGCATTGCCATGTGCAGGTCATCCTGGTGTCCATTATAGGTGTTTATTCTCCTGATTTTCAGTTTGTTTTCACAAGGACATTTTCAAGACCTCAGCTCAAGGAAACATGGAAAAATTATTTATTTATGGATAAATGTGGTTTAGCATAATGTTCTACAATGAATACTCTAAAGCTTGACAGTTACTCTTTTTGCCATCTTTAATGTTTTCAACAAATCATTACCATTGATCTGAATCATTCAAGTGGCTGAGATCAAAGTAGATATTTAGGTAGTTGCAGTAGGTGAGCATTTTTTGGTGCCTATATTGCGTTTTCTCCAATGTGTAAAGCAGTCTTTGAAGTAACTCCCATGTTTATACTGATGCTAAGTGGTCTGAGATTGAAGCAAAATTTTGTCCTTCGTAAACCAGAATTCTTGCACCCTCATTCATTTCAAAAGATTGTAAACATAAAAGAAGGCTCTACTCTTTAAAAGGAAAATTAAATTGATGACTCCCCTGGAACAAATCATTTGTCTTAAAGAGAAGACTTTAACGTTATACTTGGTCTACCAGAGTATCTGTGTAATAAATGCTCTAGTTAACTGAGAAGGACTGACCACTTCCTCCCAGAAAAGCCCGGAAGGACAAGAAAAACAATATGGATCCATGACAAAGCAAAAATGAAAAAAACGTGGAAGGAAAAAATAAGACAGAGTCATGGAAGGACCCCATGAGCCAGAATGGCCGTGGTGCAGGTCATAGGACACTGTGGGATGAGAGGAGAAAGACGCAAGGAGCTTCTGTTGGCTGGACTCCCATACAGGCGACCACATCTGGTTATTTTCTTCCTTTAATTAAAATACGTGAGAGGAGCGTTTTAGGGGGAAGAACACTTCTGCATGGGGTTTGGAGAGAGGAGTCCCCCTGTGTGTGTACCAGGGACCTGCGTTACTTGAAGTAATCAATGGCTTCACCATTCACTGTAGAACTTGAAGAAGCAGATCCAAAATCTCACAGGAAATGGGATTCATGACAGTTTGTTTTATGCAAAAAAAATGAGATCCGTGTACAGTTTTATTAATCGTAAGTATTTTCCATGAAGTTTTGAAGACTCTTCCATGTAAAACATTTGTAATGGATTGTGTAATTAGGGAAAGATACATACAGACACTGATGCCTCTGTACTCTCAAAGTGCCCTGTACATTAAACGTAGGCTAGCCAATTAAATAGGACCCTCAAAGAATGCTATGCTTCCACAGTATCATGAACTCCAGTCTTTGTCCTGTCCACTTTTATAACAATAAAATGCGCGTTTGTTTGTTTAGCTCTTTCCTCAGGATAGTAGAGCCACGAATGCCCCATCTAATCTCCCATCATCATGAGAGCTTAAACCGTCCCCTGCACAGTGAGGTAAAATTGAAGAACTGTGTAACTGATATCGCCATGCCTACCTCCCCATTTCCTTGTGTAAGGAATCTGTCCTGCTGTTGGTCTCACTCACCCTCGCTACCCTCCTTCTTGTTTTTGTCTCTTCTTGTCGCATTCTTTTCCAGAAATCTCAAAATGTTTTAGTACAGGCTATTTTACTTCTTAAATCGCTTCATACGACATCATGTTTGCTTTGAAAAGAGAAAAAGAATCTATCTTATTACAGAGATGGGGACTCGTGTCTGAATCAACAAAATTTGGAGAAAAGGGCAACATTGCAGCCTCCTTTATGCAGTAAAGGAAACAAACAAACAAACAAATGTAGGTCTTCCTAGTAGCATGGTCTTGACAGTTTTGCCAGTCAGTAATCTCAGGAGCTAGCTGCACAGCGTTACAGCTTTAGCTGTGAGAGAACCGGATGTGGACTGAAACATGTTTCGCCTTAGTGTGAAATGCAGCCAGAAGCACTTGAAAAGACAACATTCATAGCATTTTCTTGAAATGAATGCTGATTCTGTAAATACGGTATTTTAATGGATGACCTCATCAGTGTTTTTGGAACACTGAAAAAGCCCAGATGACAAGAAATACAGGCTTGTAGGAGTGTTAGCATCCCACAGCTACCTAGAGGTGGGAGTTCCTACTGCGTGACAAACGTAAGGACCACTTCTGCATTGAAATGTAGTATTTGAGGCTTAACAAATAACAACATTGAAGATAATGGTATTCATAATAATAAGTCTACACATGGCCTCTTGTTCTTTGCTTGCTATAAAACAGAAATTTCATTTTATTCTTGTCATTAATCATTTTGTTAAAATAAACCTTGAGTAAAATTTAAAAAAAGATTTTTGTGATTTTTTTCAGATATCAGATTGAAAGAAAACTAGATTTTGGTTCTTTATATTTATTCACACTTAGCTAATATATTTTAAATATATTGTTTTTCATCAAATAAAAAAGGAAACCACACCTTAGCAGTCGCTCAAAGATGACCTGCTCTCCCGTTCTCTAGTGACATAGTCACATAATTACAGTCCAGGGGAGCGCATTTCCACTCACATGGTGACTCACAGTGCCAAAACTTATATTGAAGGCAGATCTTCAAATGCATATTTTATAACAAAGACATCCTAAGTTATTGAAGGGAGATATAGAGCAGCTCACATTGCTTATGATGAAATCATTTTAAAGGGGAAAAGTATTTACCTTTTATCTTGGAGAGAGACCATGAGTTGTTATATGGGCTACATCTAGATGTTCAAGAATTGAATTTACCTTACATTGGTCCAGTCCATTTTACTTTCAGTTGAATTACTTATGTGGTTTTTTTTTTTTGGGGTTTTTTTTTTTTTTTGCAATACAATCATGTAGCTAAGGGGTCCTAAGAATTACTTTAATATTCAGAACGAATAATTTTGCACTTTTGTGCTTGCCTATAGTTGTATGTGCAGTCAGGAGCAAACTTATTCATATAATAACATGTTGTTTAGAAATAACAATTCTCTAAAATTGGTGTATCTGGATTTCAGAATGTTAAAATTATTAAGTCTCATCACTCTGTGTTACCGTTGAACATCATACTTTATAATTTTACCTAAATCTTGAGCACTAAAAAAAAAATGGAACTTTTCCCTTTCTTTGCTGAATTTTTCTTGGAAATTGTGTGGAAATGTTTGTAACAGATCACTCCATTTAAAACAAAAAGCATAGTAATAAAATTGTGAAAAATTATTTTTAGATGAAAAATTGTGTTGAATTACTGAGATTACTTTGAAGTTGCAAAATGTGCAAGTAACAAAATAGAATAAGCAAGGATGGGAGGAAGAGATACTGGTGAAAATATTTCAGCATTGTATTCATTACCATAAATCATGGGTAATATAAGATTTGCCTTTATGTTTGAAAGAACAAGCTTTTTATTGACTGTCTTTCATAATTAATAGCATTTACTCTTTAAATCAAATTAGTCCACTTTTCCTATTAAAGCCTTACTGTCGGATCATTTTTTAAATCACAAAGTGACCTTGACAAAAATGAAGGATCGATAATATGTTGATTAGGAGTCTATTTGCTCTAATAGCACGTGTTTCCTTGTTGTTAGTTCCTGTTGCAACACTCTGAGAGGTTGTCGTTCATTACTACCTCCTGCCAGTGGTATTTTCTCCGTACAGAAAAAGTTGACCCTACTGAGCAGAGCGCTGATGGATTGACTTAGTCATATATATGGATTTTCTTAATACTTCTTTAATCAGCTCATTTTTGGACTCAGACTTGTGTAGCAGGATATCCATCAGTTGGTCAGGAAGAAAGGAGCCCAGTACCCTCAGAATTCCTCTCACTAGACTTAATCAGTGAGGTTATGGAAGCCATGTTTTATTGCAGCAAAAGAAAAGCTTAATGTAATTGAGAAAATAAAACTATGAGCACTGATGAGGAAATGGACAGCGGGAAGAAGGCAGAAATCACTGCAGCTTACACAGAAATTCATGGTTCCACGTGATGGTGTAAGGAGCAGGGAGAGTTCAGACACAGGCCAGGGGAGTTTCTACTGAATTTAAGAAAATGCCTTATGATTTTGGTAATATTTGTTCAGGTGGTGATCTCTTTTTTCCATTGTGGTTTCAGAGTGAAGGGACAGAATATACAATGAAACATTTAGTGAACAGAAACATCTAATGATATATCCTGTAAAAGTAGTACTTGTGGATAAGCTGATCTAAAAGAAATGAAGCCAGAAAATTTTCTTTGCATGACCGGGGGGATAAAGGACCAATGAGATGCAGTTAAGCAGAGAACGGTTCAGTAGAACTCCAATCACAAGTCTCTAATGACGCTGTGGTGCAGAGGAATTAGATTTAGAAATATCTCCCAAGTTGTGGAAACTGGCTTTTCAGTGAGTTGAATTTGGACAGCTCCATGTTAAATGCTAAATGAGAAAGTGAGGACCTTGGAGAGCAGTTAAATGACCTAGTTGATCTTCCCATCACTAGATGTTAGGTACTACTATGAACTAAATAGAAAGGATAGCTTTCTAGTACTTGAGATAAAAGGCATGAAATGACCTTTGGAAGCATATACCTTTTATTTACCACCTGGCCGTGCCTGTGGGGTCCTCTCTCTGTTCTGGCCTGTTCATGACTTGGCTCTAGGGAATCATCCGTGACCTTCAGGGTCTGTGAGTCAGTTCATGCTTTTGCTAGAATCAAATACTGTAGTTTCTGGTCATTGGAGACTGAAGTCTACACATAAGGGTGAACCACTGGGATGTTAAATCAGTGGTGAGAGGGAAGGAGAGGAGACGAAGGCTCCAATGCACCGCATTGCTGAGTTAACAACATAGATGGTGTGTAATTCCTAGAGAGCGCGCAGTAGGGGTGGATGGACTTTTTCGATACATACCATGTGGTAAATATCTACACTCTTCAGGCTAAGATGAAAAATTAGAAGTTTTCTATAGATGACAATTAAGAACCGCAGATCTCACTATGTGCATTAATCACATTACAAATATAATATTAACCGAGTACATTTTTGATGTTGTATGCTAATGAGGATGGAGTCCTGTTCGGGGATATAATGTGGACGTCTGACTAACAGCTACGTTTCACTGCCATCAAATCAGTTGCACATGCAAATATTACAGAGAGAAAGTCTGGTTTGAGTCTTTAGGCCATACCAGCGCCTCTCTAAAGCATCTTGACCTTGGATGGAGCTGTTTTGCTAGAACTTTCATCTCCTTCTCCCCCATATAAATATGTATGTTATGTGTGTTAGATATGTAAGTACATAAAAATATATATGTGTATATATTAAAATACATAAAACATATGTATATATATATACACTATATATGTATAATATTGGGGAATTTTTTTACACATAGAATTCAGGATATTTAATCAGTCACGTTAAACTAACTAGAGGGATTTGAATTTTTGTTATTGCTTGTGATATGCCAACTCACAATAGGACTTGGAAATTCTTCACAGTTGGCAAAAACCTTCTGTTTTCAACTGTTCTGGGCAACTTGGGTGTCTAAAGGAGGACCACGTTGTTTTGCTCAGTGAATGCATTCTGTCATTGCTTCTGGATAACCTGGTGAGACGCCAGAGCCCACTGAGAAACGACCTCAACTTTTCACAGAGAAACAACGCACAGTCATGCACTGCCTTAGCAGGATTCAGCGACCGAAGGCCCACTGCTACACTCAGCTGAGGTTAACCTCTCACCTATCTTAGTTTGTGAAAACACACTTTCTAATGTGCACCTGACAGTGAGTCACTAAGGAAGCATGGCCAGGACCTGACCCTGACATTTTATGGCACATGATTGGAAAAGTGTTCATTGATAACATGACTGAGTTTATTGTTAATTCATGCAAAGTGTCTTCAAGAAGTTGTAGAATGTGCATTTTGTGTCAAAATAAGCATATTTTGATTTTATTTCCATGTACTTTTGAAGCACCCTCATATATTTTTTAATAATTTATTCATTAATTACATTGTATTATGTGACACAGTTTCATAGATACTTGGGTTCTCCCCACCCCTCTCCAAACCCTCCCACCATGGTGGATTCCTCCACCTTGTTGCATAACCACAGTTCAAGTTCAGTTGAGATTCCCCCATTGCAAGCATATACCAAACATAGAGTCCAGCATCTTATTGTCCAGTCAAGTTCAATGGTTTCTTAGGAAGACCCTCATATGTTCTTTGGAAGATAACTTGTTGAATACATAACATGTTCCATTCAGTGACACTTATTTATGATTCTTAATAAGGAATGAACAAAATGACCTAAGGAATAACTTATGAAATAGTCCAAAAATAGTATTTTTGATGCCTGTGAGAAACCCTCATCCCTCCAAGGTTGTCTTCTGATGTTTGTGAAAGCCTTACCTTAGCACCAAGCTAACATCACAGATGATTGTAGAGAAATTTCTGAGACCCTGAGCTTTTTCATTTGTTGCCGTGAAGAGGGGAAGCCTTTTGTACACCATCTCATAGACAGGGTTCTGATCTTCACTGCTTGGGATTGTGGGGGAAAATGCCAGAGGGGTTGGCAGGGAAACAGAAGATTCTTGGGCATGGAGGGCTGTGGGTGTCTCACGGTTTGCTCAGGCGTGGGGACACAGAGCTCTCTGTCTTGAAACAGTCTGTTCTGTCCCTCCGGTCACCCAGAGCACCGCCTTTGTCATATTCTTTAGGATGTGTGGCATTGTACAGGCCACCTGTGTCCTGGCAGCAGGACCTGGAGCTTCAGTTTCACTTCACTGTGTCACAAGTGGTTCACTGTAAAGAGAGTTGAGCAGGACGGCCTCATTCTTTACCTCCAGCGGGGCAGCTGACGGATATGCTCTATTTAAATGTGCAACAGAGAGCTGCACCAGATAACGAACTTATTATTCCTCTCCTAGGACCCCAGGTTAGTCCCGGAGGAGTGCAGCAAGCCAGAACAAATCCATATCTACTGGCTAAACAGTAGCCAGAGGCTGACTAGAAATATTGATTTACTCTCTAGGCCCATTTAGGCTCTAATGGCAGAGAAAAGCTGAAGTGCTGTTTACTTTTCTGCCAGAATCGACCAAACAACCAGTCCATTTTTTACAGGTTTGTGATTGATTTCGCTTAGAGGAATTAGAGGTGATTTATTTCAAAGCTAAAAGCAACTCGTAAATATCTTCAACAGCACAGGTTCCCTGAGAGGAAATGTTAAGTGGGAATACTTACTGAGAAGGACGTTGTTGCACACCCACCAGAGCAGGTGTGCCATGCTTCACTGGGAGCCTCGAGCTGTCACACCCCTTTCCTGAGCCCTGTCACGACCGTCCTCTCATGCCTTCAGCTCCTCTCCTATGGAAATCTCTCAGGTTCACCAAGCTTGAATAAATTTAATCGCCCAACTGAATTTCAGCCAGATGCGCCCTGCTGATTTTCAGAGGGTCCTGGATGGGACAACATAATGGTGTGCAAGACACATAGGGCGCATTTTCCCCTCTGACGGGCGAAAACAGTAATTTATCACACAAGTGGCAATTTTCCGTTATTCCTCAGTCCCACACACAGAAGGACGCAACGCTCCAACAAAAGAATGAAGCTGACACACAAAAGAGGCCTCACCCTAAACGCTACCATGTCAGTGCGACTTCAGAACACATCACCCTTGAAATCAAGCAGTGATAGTGGAAGACAGGGCTGCAGCAATAACCAGGACTGCCCCAGGATTTCCTGTCCAGGCTGGCAAGGTGGGCTGAGGCTGCAGTGGAAGAAGAGGGGGTATTGTAGACACCTCCCAGCAGAGCCTGCCTTTGTGCCCAGGATGATGAGTTAACAGTACAGCCCCTGTGCATTGCTAAAACCGTGTTCCACATGTGCTGGAGAGGAATGGAGGGAACCAGGCAGCAAGCCTTGGATTCGAACTCTGCTCTCTCCTTCACTGCCATCGCCTTGCCCGGCAAAGCAGTCAGTGGTATTTTCTCTTTCTTTCTTTTTTTTTTTTCTTTCTGAAAGAAATTTGTAAACCTCCATTTAGTTTTGAATATAGGCATTCCGCAGTTTACCTATTGTAACAAGTTTAAGAGATATATTGGGACAGATGTAGTGGGCGTAGCAGCTAAGACACCACGTGGGACTCTCCTAACCCTCAGTATACAGTGTCGCTCTAGTCGCTGCTGCATTTTCTACCGAGCTTCCTGCTGATCTTCACTGTGGCAGACAGCAGGTGATGGCTCAGGGAGTTCAGAACCTGCCACTCACATGAAAGACTCAGACGGACTTCCATGCCCCTGGCTTTAGCGTTACAGGGGGGTGAACCACAGGACGGACGGTTTCTCCTGCTCTTTGTGTGTCTCTCTTACTGTGGTTGTGTGTGTGTGTGTGTGTGCCTGCCTTACAAGTAAATAAAAAGAATTTGAAGATATAACTCACCTATGTTTCCCAGTATTTCTTTTCTTTTCAAGAAAATCATGATTGTGTATTGTAGAAAATTTAGATTAAAAAATAAAATTTAAATGTCAGAGGCCTGTAGTTTTTAGCCGGAAATATATAGTATTTCCTAGTCTGTTTACCCAGCATTTGCTTATTTTGCTTTAATTGATTTATTTGAGAGACAGATAGAACTCCCATTCTGTGATTCACTCCCCACAAGGGCTTGCAACATCCAGGTCTGGGCTGGGAAGTAAGGCTCAAACCTCAATTCAGGCCAGACATGCAGCAGGAAGCCATCTCTGCTCTCAGGTGTTAGGGTCTGTGTGCAGGAAGCCATCTCTGCTCTCAGCTCTTAGGGTCTGTGTGCAGGAAGCCATCTCTGCTCTCAGGTGTTAGGGTCTGTGTGCAGGAAGCCATCTCTGCTCTCAGCTCTTAGGGTCTGTGTGCAGGAGGGCGATCAGGGGCTGGAGGCAGGTATCAAACCCTAGATGTGGGAAATGAGCATCTTAATTGGTCCCTTAATTACAATGCTGTAAGCCTCCCCAGTTCATAGTTACAAAATGGAGCAATTGCCTGTGTTAGTCTTTTTACTTACCATTGTTTCACAACTTCTCCATCAGATAATGACACTGCTGCTTCCTAGTAATAGAGAATTGGAAAGGACCTTTCAGCTGACAGTATTCACCTGTGAGCCTGGAACAGTAGCAGGGTGCCTGCCTCATGAGTTTATTCAGAGGATGGAAATGTAAAACAAAATGACACAAAACAAACAAACCAGGAACCACTGGTGTGAATGCTGACTCATTTGAGTTGCTTGCTCAAAATCTGCGTTAACAGAAATCTGTCGTGTATCGTCTTCTGCCAGTGTGATATTTAATTCCTTGCCTATTTTCCACATCTATTAATTGTCATTGAAATGGCAAGGACTGCTTAAAGAAGCCATGAAACAGAGAGAAGTTTTCCTGTAGATAGATCATCTCAGACTATCAGATGTCAGAATGAGTTTCTTTTATGCCTCTAACCTGTTGGAATCTTTTTTTTCTCTTCCCTCTCTGAGTGTTCGATCACCTCCTGGGAAAAGCTGCCCATAGGTGTGACCATAATGCCCCGTGGCTTGGAGCTGATTATCTGTATCGTGGCATCAGTTGTCATAGACTCAAGGTAGCTGCCACTTGTGGGCTGACAGTTCTCTGTGCTACACATCTCTTGCTTCGCACTCCAATCTGTGCACGTGTTTCAGCCATGGGCAAAGGCTTGCATCAAGATCCCCTGGATAAATGGTCCTGATGAGTGAGGTTACTCAGTTATTTTTTTTAATAAAAGACTGTTATTTATTTGAAAGACAGAGTCCCAGAGGAATGGAGAGATCTTCCGTCTGCTAGTTCACTTCCTACTTGCTCATGGAAGCCAGTGCTGGGCCAAACGGAAGCCAGGGGCCAGGAGCTTCATCTGATTGTCCCATTTGGGTGGAAGAGGCTCAGGGATTTGGGCCATATTCCGCTGTTTTTCTCAGGTCATTAGCGGAGAGCTGGATCAGAAATGGAACAGCTGTGTCACCAACCGGCACACATATGGGATGCTGGCACCACAGGCAGCAGCTTAACCCATTCCGTCACAACACTTGTCCTAAGAAGGGAATTACTCTTCCTTCGGGAGCCACATGCAAGGGCAGCAGGCCCCATCCTCAGGATTGCCTGAGTGTGGAGGTGTGAGACAGCTCATCTTCCCCTTCGCTGTGGAAATTTAAAAATGGAGATGCTGGCTAAGGAGAAGTAGGAAGTTTAAAGAACATGTTTTAAGGAATCCTATCTGAAAGTGAAATGCATCAGTAAAGAAAACAACAGCTGTTACGGGAGCTGAACTGGGTGTAAGATGCTAGTTGAAGACAATGATTCCGAGAGCAATATTGCATCATTACATCAGATGCTTCCAGGCCCAAAGCACAGTTATGGACAGGATTTTCCACATACCATGTGGAATTGCACGTTTGAAACACATTAATCTTATATACTCGAATGAAGTCAAATCGCATAATCCTAATTTGTGCAAATTCACAAACATTTCACATTTTAAAGACTGTGGTTTTTTTTAATCTTAGTTTTCATCTCACTGAATGAAGATGAAAAGCTCCATGAGTATATGAAGCACTGTGACTCTATCCCTTTGCAAAGTGACATATATTGTTCATGTCACATTATAATTTTTGCAGCAGATATGTTGTTTATAGTCATTATTTCAATATTCTCTTGGTTATTGTATCTGCTGCTATGTACTGCTTCATGTGGTAATGTATAAGTACTTACATTAATATATATTACACATTTATTTTTCAGTGCTGATAACTGCATACAGGAAATGAGTTTTTCACGTTGATCTGTGCTTTCGATGCAATTCCTTTCCTTTCAGATCTCAAACATTTTGTGTTAGGTGAATGAGTGGTGAAATCCGTTTGAGATCTTAAGGCTTTAAATTTGTCAGTACAAATTATATGTGCTCTGACAGCAGAATGGCTGTGTTGGTCACAAAGGGTTTGCAGGCTCAAGACGGAGTGCTTTGCTGCAAAGCTTTGAAGCTGATCTCTGTTAAGCACACATAGAAAGCAGAATGGCCAATGCCACCACCATTTCTTGGAAAACATCATAATTTAGGAAAAAACATTGTGAGTCGGTCGTGGTCCAAAACAGGAAAGTTGAGGAGACTCATTTCCTGAACACCAGAGAGGACCGAGTTCCTGTGAAGTGTATGCGACCTAAGAGAGGTCATGCGTGTACTCCTGTCCTTTCGTGTGCTCACCTCTAAAGCACATGCATGACATGCGCCCGCCCCAGAGCATTGCTCTCTGAGGAAAAACGGGACACAAAAAGCTCGCTGTGTGGACTCTAGCTAGCATCAGTATGCATCCAGTGAGAAGCCTTGGTCCCTAGAGTTATGCTCAGGCTACAGGTGCAAGCCCTCCTAAGACCTAATGAAAGTTAGACATCAGTTAGGCTGGCATCCTTCTTGCTGCTGAGTAGAACAGGCCTTGTCTGATCATCTAGCGTGGCAGTCTGGAGTCCATGTGTCAGTACAGTGGAGTTTCAAACCCACAGGTGGCAACACAGGAATGAGCTCCTGAGCTCTCAGCCAGTGGCCTTCTCTCTGCTTTTCCTTTGTTTCCACTCTGGCAGGCACCAGGAAGAGCTTTCCCTCCCTCTGCAGAGACCCCAGGCTACATTTAGCCCCTGCACAGAAAGGTGTTTTGGCCACCTTGGGGTGTAGATGCTCACCAATGCCACCTGTCGTCAGGCTGCAGAAGTGAATTTGGTTCTCTTTGGGCAAAGACCCAGAGATTTCCACTTCTCTGCTACAGAGTCCAGAAGGCACAGAAGGCACAGAGGGAAAACTGATGAGGATCCCCAATAGACAGGCTCAGTACAGAAGCCTTTCTGTGTCAGCTACAATGACCATTGACTAGGGATACATTTGTAGTACTTCATTGCAGTGAAAATAAAAGGCCTAATGGTGTGTCATTTCCTGTGGTCATTACTTAAAAAGAGCAACAGGGATTGGTATTGTGACATACTGGGTAGAGCGTCTGCCTTCAATGGCAGCACCCTGTATGCGCTCTGCTTGAAGTCCCAGCTGCTCCACTTCAGACCCAGCTCCCTGTGAGTAGCCTGAGGAGACAGTGGGGGGCACAAGTGCTTGGGATGCTAATACCAATATGACAAACCAAAATGAGACTCCTGGCTTCAACCCAGTCCAACGCTGGCCATTGTGGCCCTTGAGGCATGCCTCAAACTAAAGCCACCAGGTGGAAGATCTTTATACTCTTGGCCAAGCAATCAGAGATTTTACTTTCCTTTTAAAAACGTTCTGGCTTTGATCATGGGCTTTCTGTTAAGCAGAATGTTATTTTCTTCAGAATAACTATTAACAATCCAACTTTTCATCCACTTCTTTCAATTTTTTTAGAACAGGATGATGATCAGTGTTAAAAGTAATTGGCGTTTTTCTAGGACTGAGCAATGTCAGTTGTTTAAATCTGGAGGAAAACCTCTCTCCAACTGGGATGTGGGTACGTGTGTGACAGGTGTTGGATCACTTCCATGGGGACGCAACTGAGTATGTACTCCTGCCAGGACTTCATGACTGCCACAACAACGACTTGTTCGAGCCCCAGAGTAGGCTTACGGAAAGATTCATGGTATTACGAACAAGTGTTTCAAGGCAGCTGAAATCTTTAGCCAGTGTCTGCTGGATACAATTGCTCCCCACTGTTCTTCTTCCCTGTGAGTCACCAGATTCTCCAGAAATTGGAAGAAAGAGCCAGGAGAGTGGGCACTGCCTTGGATTTGCCTCATGGTGGATTTCACCATCTATTCCTTAATGCCAGCGGTGTGCCAACTAAAAGGGCAGTGCCACAGAGATGGCTTTGTGCATGGTTAAGGAGGATGAAAAGAAATGAAAGTTCTCATTTCAAGAGGGTTTGAAAACAAACACTCACTAAATTCAGCATAATGAGGCAAGAAAATGAGGCTGGGAAATGAATTCGATTTACAAATAGCAAATTTAGAAAATGAAGGGTCGTGGGGAGAAGGCTTCAAAGTGTGTACGTGACATAATTGTCTTCAGAACTAGCGCAAGACGATGTTGGTAAAAAATGGGGAAAATGAAGCAGTTTTTTTTTCTGAGATGACATTTTTCCAATCTCATTATCTCTTTCCTTTATTTTTAATCAAAATTCCCTATCCTCCCAAATCTGTTTTGCTAACAAGCCACTTCCCTATTTCACTCAAATGTGTAAATAATATAATGGACCAGAGCAAAACCATAAATTGTTTTTCCCCATTTTAATTCATTTGCATAATGATTTAGTAAAAATGTAGGCCGAAGAAAATGAGTGGACAAATATTCTTCAAGTACTGCTTTTATTGGAAATAGGAAATTTTCATACTCATTGAATATGCACCCATTTGTATATACCTCCAATTGCATTCCTTCCCGTAAGTCTTTGAGTGTTTTACATGGGAGCACACATTGATTGAGAAATCTTATCTTGATTTCTGCTAGATTGTCAAAGGGTCAAAGATAACCATTAGATGATTTGTAAAAATACGGAATCTTTGTATAACTGGGCATCACTTGTAATTTATTTTTATTTTAAATAAAGTTGTTATTTCAGAATAATTTGAAACTCACTGAAACTTTGTAAAGATAGTACAGAGCATTCCTGCAGCCATTTTATCCATTTCCTCCTGAAGTTAGCACCTTACATAATCATCATATATTCGCCAAGCTGAAAAATCTTATCCAAAAGCAAGAAATCCTCATTAGCAGTCTTTGACTCTGCTGATGTGGCCGCAAGGATGGGAGTGTCGTCCTCCGCTTCCCTGGAGCTGTCTGTCCCAAGTATCCAGAGAGGGTGAGGCTGTGGTCCTGTGAACCCAGAGTTCAGTCCTGTGGTCAGGAGAAAGCCTCCGCTTGGCAAGCACACGATGCAACAGTCGGGCTGGTCTACCTGTGATGTCTGTTCCATCCTCGGGATGTCTGAACAGAAAACCCACACATCTCAGCTCCTCCCCAGAATCACAAAAAGGCTTAGTCACCTGGGAAATTTCCTGGAAAATTTTAGGAAAATCTTCTGTGGGTTGGAGTTAGCTAGTTTTTAAAGTTTGTTTACGTATATATAGATGCTCCTTGGTTTGAACAACAGAGCAACAAAGAGAGATGAATGGTTTTTGTTTGTTTGTCTTTGTTTTATGTTTTAAATTTATTTTATTACCTCTGTTTCACTCTCTAAATTCCTGCGACGGCCAGAGCTAGGCCAGGCCACAAGAAGGAGTCAGGAACCCCTATCTGGGTCCTCCGTACAGATGACAGTGACCCAAGCCTGCAGACTATCATCTGCCTCTCAGGCGCATCCACAGGTAGCTGGATCAGAAGTCAGGGCTCCGTGCCAGGCATCCCTTCATGCAACACAGGTGTTCCAAGCAACATCGTAATGCATTGCACCATAGTGCAACCTTTGTTTTGTTTTGCTATTACGTTTTTATTTATCTGCTTGAGAGACCATCAGCTGGATCATTACTCACATGCCTACATTGACTGGAACTGAACTAAGGCAAAGCCAGGACCTGGGAAATCAGTCCGGGTCTCCCAAATGGGTGGGAGGAATTCAGTTGGTTTCATTAATTTGACTGCTGTTACCCACAAATCTGCAATGGCAGGAAGCTGGGGTCAGGAAATGGAGTCGGGCATTGAACCTGGGTACATCCAAAATCATTAGGCGCAGACACACAGCCCAGAAGTATAGAATTCAGGACGTCATCAAAAGAAGGCTCTGAGGAAAGGGCATTACCACACTGTGTAGAAAGATTCGTCTCCTGGCTAGGGAAGCTGTTTGCTGTGCGAGGTCTTAATGTGCATCATTTTGCTGCAGTTGTTAATCAGTCCTGAGTATGCATTGCACACGTTAAGAAAATCATCTTAAGTCAAGAGTTTCCGAACCTGTCCTAGAAAAATAAGAATGTTCAGTGAGATTTAAAATAGAGGATAAAAGCATAGCTCTCAAGAAAGGAAAGTCCATACTTTAAGCCCTAAAACAAATTAAAAAAAAAGTTTAACACTATCGTCAATGCAATTTTTCATTTCTTATTTTAAATTAAATCATGGGAATAAAACAATTTTCCTTTTCCTTTCTCTCTTAAGAGCCTTAGCACATTATAATAGCTATGACATTGACAGATTGCTAAATTAATGAAACCATTGTTAAGAGTTCTACACAAGTTTGGGGAGAAATGTTAAAGGTGTGGTTGGCTCTCTCTTGGCTGTTCAGCCCTCTCTCTGTACCTTTTGACACTGAGGCAGCCTAATTTGGAAATAACGCTGCAGAGCGGGTCAGAGAATACTCTCTCCTAAGACAGGGTTCTAAACACCATGAAGCACTGGGGTCTCGATTCCAGGGTCTCTTGGTTGGATCTTCCGCAGTCTGTCCTCATGCTGTAGCATCTTATTATTTGAACCTATAAAGTGCCAACGGTGGCTCTCACACTTCCCAGAAATTGGCTGCCAGCACAAATCACCTGATACCCAGAGAGCAACTATGCAGGAAGATGGTAGGGATGGAGGAATGAGCCCCAGCCAGTGTGCACGATGCATTTTAAAAAGCAGTCGAAGTGCAGTGTTCCTAACATTGCCTTATTCCAGGAGTCTCCTGACAAACTTCACCCCGACATCCAGGACTGGCGCAAAAACCTAGGCTCTCACACCATCAGTTAATCTCTCTTCCAAGCTCAGCTGTTTGTAGAAATCTTACTTCTACTTAAGGAAAGTAGATTATAATCTCAGTGTTATTGCCCATCTGCCTCCGGTGAGGTATCCAGGTACCTTTAATACGTACACATATTTAGCATTCAAAAAAAGTGACAACTGTAGTACTGAAGGAGCTTAGGTGGTATCACGTTTTTATGAGATTTTTTATTCTACTCTCTAAAATTTAAAGTACCATACCAATAGTTTCATTAATTTTTGAATCCTTCAATGTCATCTTTGCTATAAAATACTGGATTTTTAATGGGTTTAGGCAGAGGAAAATTATTCCTGTATTTAATTTAAAATGAAAAATTACATACTTACACATGTGGACAGCAAGATGGCAGACATGCTGTGGCACAAACCTGGCACAGTTTGAAGGCTCCTTCAGACCTGGAGACAAACTGGCATCCACAAGAAGAAGAATGGGAAAGAGGAACTTCCAAGCAGAGAGTATATCAGATATGAAGTTTCTAAGGCAACAGAAGGACAATTAATCCCTCTCCGGGGGCATTTGGCAATATCTGGAGACATTTTTGGTTGTCACAACAAGGAGGAGGCTGTAACAGGAGCCTGAGACAGGGGTACTGCAGTCATCCCCAAATGCCCAGGACCAGCCCTCACTCAGTCCAATCGTCTAACCTGGTTAAGGCATCTCTTGCATACTAGACAGAAGACATGAGTGGCTGGCTCCCATTCTGCCCTAGCTGTTAAAGTACACAGAGGCAAGAATGTGTAGATAGAGTCAGATTGTGTCTGAAATTCAGATGCAGTCACTTACAGATTTTAATAATAATGCTGGTGGGGGGAGGATGTGGGAGCCGGAAGGGTGGGTAACATTTGACTTCCCCAGGAAGCAGATGAGTATAATGGAACTTTGGACTGAATTACATCCCATTGAGTGGGGCCACCAGAACAATTTGAGTGCTGTTGAGGCACTCCTGCACCTGCGAGTGGAGTTGGTAGGGTTTGGAGGAGATGTCTCCTGGCATAGACCCGCTGTCAAGTCCACATCACTCTTTCCAAAGGGGTTCGTGTGCCAGTAACATCTTCTGACCCAGTGTGAAGGGGGCAAGCAAGAAGAGCTCACTTGCATTACCTTAATGTGTGCACGTGTCTTGTAGCACACAGTATGTGAAACATGTGTAAGCAAGCAAAGTGTGGGGACTGCAACGTGGACAAGTATTGTGGTCCCTGAGCTTGACAGCACAAGAGTCACATGTTAGCTATGTGTGTGCACTCCATAACATGAACAAGAGATAAGAGAAAAGAAGAGAGGAAGGGAGGGGAGGAGAGCATGAGTTGCTCTGGGACTGTCTCAGATCCTTAGGGAAGACAGGAGCTCAGTGAAGGAAGTGGGAGTTGCACTGGCAGGTCCTGGGCACGGATTTTCTGCACAGTACATTAAACCTTCGCTGGTGACGTCTGCGTCATGTCATGTGCTGATTTGATCCCAGGCTATTCTGTTTCCTGTCTTGCTCCTCACTAATGCACCAGGAGAGCAATAGAGGATGGCTCCACTCCTTGGGCCTCTGGCACTTTCATGGCAGAGAAAGATGGAATTCCTGAATCATCAGTTTGGCCAGTTCTGTTGCAGCCATGTGGGGGAATAAACCATTATATAGGAGATTATCTTGCTCTCTCAATTCCCCCATTCAAGTAAATAAATCATATAAAGTGGAGGTGCTCTTGTGGGAGGAAAGGGGTGAAATGCATCAGCTCGAGCACTTCAGTATGTTATGGGACCATGATTGACAACTGCCACTCCCCCCACCCCTGGCAGAAAAGAGGGGAAAGTGGCTTATGGACAATTGAATAATGACAGCAAGAGCAAAGAAATGGATTCATTTTAAATGATGAAAGTACAAACTATTACTAGAAATTTTCCATCTTGGTACAAATCACAAAGAACCATCCTAATCTCCACAGCTCTTTAAGAGCACGGACAGGAAGACGAAACAGAAGCAGAGCATTCCTGATCGAGAAACGAGAAATGCGATTGCTCACCCCAAACCCACCCTGGCCCCACTTGGTGCTTTCCTTGAGCTTCCCTCAGGCAGAGAAGAAACCACCACGTTACAGCAGATCAGTAGTTTGGATGAAGCAAGCATTCTAATTGAGGGGCTGAAACTTTATTTGGGGCAAACAGCTAACTCTAAATAGTACATTGAAAGACAGATCTCAAAATTAATTTTAACAGTATTTTTTAAGACATTTTATCCAATATAGGTTACTGTTTCCCAAGCATATGGCTCATTTTGGAGAGTAGCAAAGGTACAGCAGTAGCATTGGAAAAGATATGTTACAATATATATATATTTTTAATTCAATATACTTTCTTTCATTTATTTTAGAGGCAGAAAGGGACAAAGTCTATTCACAGCCACTGGGTGGCTTCCAAACTGGGGCAGTGGCTGGGGCTGTGCAAAGTCAAAGCCAGGAGACAGGGTCTCAGTGCAAGTCTCTCAAGAGTGGCAGGGATCCAGGGTCTGAAATCATCACCGCTGCTTGTACGCTAGCAGGAAACTGGCCTCAGGAGCCAGGACTGTGTCTCTAGCCCAGGCACATAGAGCACTAAGCCAAACGCCTACCCTCAGAGAGTACTTTGAACATGAAGAGTGCTCTGTTAAGGTAATAAACTTATCAGTACCTTGAAAGTGACAACGATGATTGGAGTAAGATAGCAGACATAAAAATCAACAAAATGGGATAGGGGCAGGTGCTTTGTTATAAAGCACTGGCATGCCCTATGGTTGTTTTTTTGTCCCAGCATCACCACTGTTGCTGTGCTGGGAGGCCAGTGGAAGATGACTCCAGTCCTTGGACCCCCTGCACCCAACAGAAAGACCCTGAGAAAGCTCCTGGCTCCTGGTTTTGGCCTTGACCAGCCAGCCCCAGCCGTTGTGGCCATTTGGATGGTGTATCAGTGGATGAAAGATCTCTCTCTCTCTCTCTCTCTTTCTTCTTCTTCTTCTTTCCTTCTTTCCCTATCATTCTCTGTCCCCCTCTGTCCCTCCATCCCTCTCTCCAATTCTGCTTTTAAAACAAGAAAAAACAGAAATCAGGAAAATGAAATGGATTCATTACCAATACTTGAATAAAATCCTCTAAAGCTAAACTTGTTGGAAAGCATAGCTTTCTACCGTCTATATGTTAGCTAAAGAAAACAAACGTGCCCCTAAAGTAATATATGTATTAGATGAGTCAATATAAGTAGAATTTTAGTTAATCCTGCTAAATTACATAGGAAATATTCATGGCCTTGCAGTTTTCCTGATTCTGCGGGTTTTTCATGATGGTTAAGATGCCAGGAAGCTTGCAGCAGACAAGTCACAAACGTGCAAGGAGCCTCTTGAGGGCTGTGCTCCGTCCGCCATGACGTTCATTGTCTCAAGTACTCTGTTCTGCCACAGCTTGATGAACTGGCATTGCAGCGTATGTCATTAATGGTGTGTTCTTTCACATCTGCTTGCTGAAGTATGTTCTACAGTCTTTGATACAGCAAAGGATATAGTTAGGAAAGTGTACATTCTTCTAAAGTGTATTTCTTTGAAGCAAATTTGACACATTCAAACGTAATACTTAGGTTTTAGGACCTTAAGTTTTAATAGCAAGTTGTTGTTTTAAAAATATGTCTAACTATAATGGTAGATGACCTCAGTCCATATTATATGTTATATTGAAAATACACTGAATTTACCTTCGGATTCAGTGATACACATTGTTAAACAAAGATTGGTCAATTCTTTTGCCATTTGGTAAGATAATGAAAGAGAACAAAGTGGGAAATTTGAAAATAATATCCTCTTCCAAATGTTCCTCTGTATAACAGCAACCTGAATTCTTGTCAGATGTTGGTCTATTTGGGATACAACAGTGTAAATTTTTCCTGAGAGCGTGGACTAACTACCTTCTAATGGTGAAATCCATTGATTAAGTATAAACAATTTCAGTTTTATGAATTGTTTTTTTTTTTTTTACCAAGTCTTCTTCTTTTTTTTTTTTTTTTTGTCATTTTTTCCCTGTATCTGGGGTCAGGGGAGAAACAAAGGGAAAAGCCCCACCCAGCCTCCCACCCATCCCAGATCCCCAATATGAGACGCACTCTGAGGGTCCTGCTCAAACTGTTTTGATAGTTCAACATTTCTGGATTGCTGCCAATCTCGCAGTCCTAACCACAATGAAACCTATTCAGAGTCCACTGGCTGACAGTCTCTTCATGGTTGGGGTTCTGAGATCAGCAGTTCAGTTGGAGGGATCTCCAAAGAAACTTCATATGAGATGTTCCCAGACCTGATTCTTGCATAAGTTTGTTAGTACAGGGTCCAACACCGCCTGTTGCACCAATCAGCTTACGCACATGCTGGTCGTTGCTGTTGCTGAGTCAGTTCTGTTTCCAGCCCTGTCTCCTCATGAACCAACGGGTGTTGCAGTCCAGCTCTATCCTACCCACTTCATACTTGGTCCTCACGCAAACCAGTGGGAGCTGCAGCCTAACCCCCATAACCCCCACCAGTTCTGCCCCCTACCCTGGTTTCCATGCTTGGCAGTATGTACTGCAGGCTTGTCCAATCTGTCCCACATCCCATTTAGCTCTCATACATGTCAATGGGCATTGAAGCCTAGTTCAACCCAACCAGCCTACTATCCAGCCCACACACATACTGGCAGGTGGCTTTCTGTCTAGCCATGCCTGCCCCTGTCCTGGTTTCCGTGCTGTCCAGTGAGAGTGGTATCCCGGAGGGAGGTGCCCACTATCTCCCTACTAGGCCACTCCCACTCCCAGATTATGCACTCTCCAGGTGGTTCTGGCATTTAACTTGACAGAATTAGCTCCCATTGCCAGCCTTTTCCAGCTGATGCTGTGGCTAAGCCCAACCAACCCTCACCCACTCTTAATTTTTGCTTGCACCAGTCAGAACATTCTGCCCACCGTGGCCCTTCTTTTATCTAGCACACATGAAGCCCACAGGTGTTATAGCCCTGCCTAGTCTGATCTGCCCCCATCCCGACTCACGCTTTCCAATGGAAGTAGTTGTCCAGCAGGGGAGCCCAGATTCCCCTGTTGGGTTTGCTTCCTGCCCCCGGTTTTCACATGCACTGTTTGGGTGCTACAACCACATCTGATATGGCTCATCTCACCTTGGCATTCCTTAATGTGTACTGGTATGTGTCACAACCGAACCTGGCCCAACCCATACTCTGTTCTGGTGCTCAGATTCTCCAGTGGTTGATGTTCAGCCTGGTCTGCCCCCAACCCATGCCAAGTGTATGCCAGTGGGATAATTTCCATAACCTGTTCTGGGTTGTTTCCTATTGTGCTTCGTATGGTTACCTGCAGGGACTATGTCCTGCCAGAGAAGTTGCCCAGGCTGCTCCATCAGAACCTCTCCCAGTGCCAGATTTCACACATATCAGTGGGTCCATGAGCCAGCCCTACTCAGTTCACCTCCTGTCCTAGCAGTAACAGTGGCTTTTCCTGACTGGCCTTCAACCCAATCTGGTTCTTACTGTTGGATTTTTCAACCCAGCCACGGCTCTTCCATACCCACATACAGCTCACACATGGTAAAGTGAGGGCTGAGACCTAGCCTAGTCTGTCACACATCTACCCTGGTCCACCAGAGCACAAGATGGTGCTGGAGTCTAGGCTGGTTTGGTGCTTCCAGTCCCAGTCCACACTTGTGCTAAGTGAGATTACAACCATATCCTGATCAGAACGCAGCCCCCATTCCGGTCCATGCGCTCCTTGGTGGGAAACTCAACCCAGCTAGGGTGTCCCCTTAGCTCCCCAACTGGGCCTATTCCCAGCCTTAGATCACGCGCAGGCCAGTGGTTGCTCAATTCAGCTTGGCAGAGCCCCTCACCTGTTCTGGTCCCTGCCTTAGATGGCTGTGGCTTAGCATCCCTGGCTCACACAGATCAGCAGGTCAGTTAGTGCTGCCTAACATATTCTGGGACAATGCTGCATCTTATTTGTAAGTATGCATTAATTGGTAATAGTTACCTGTCTTCTCAGTTTTAAATGAGGGGAATCATCATTTTGTTTCATGTGAATTTCATGTATACACATGAAAACAGTGTGAAGATCATGTCTGTGATCTACCATATCATACTGAAGTCCAGTCTCCAGTGATTTGGAAGAAATGAAGAATAACTCATGTTTGAGTTCTATTCTTCATGCTGTATAACAAAATATTTAGCAATCCTCACATTTGCAAGTACAACTTTGGATCTTGTTTTAGATGGTTCTGGAAACTACAAATGGCTTGTAAGACTAAAAAGCCTGAAATCTGGGGCAGCTGTTGTGGTACAATGAGCTTGGCCAAATTTGGGATGACGCAATCCCATATTGGAATGTGAGTTCATGTCCCTGCTATCATGTCCCCCACTCAGCGTCCTGCTGATGTATGTTGGAAGGCAACAGGTAATGGCCCAAAGGCTCGCATCCCTGTTATCAATGTGGCAGTCCCCTCTGGAGTTCCTGGATCGTGATTTCTTCCTGTCCCAACCTCAACTGTTTCAGACAGTTGGGAAATAAATCAGAAGATATAGTTCTGTCTTACTGAGATCACTCTGCCTTTCAAATAAACAATACTTCTTTTTTCAAAAGGAATTGAATTTTTCAAATATCAAGAATTCTGGATACACATATGCATATAGACGCCATACATATATTTCAGACTAGAAGTTTTATGTCTTTTGTAAAACTCTGTGTTTCACAGAAATTTTTTTTTATAGAAAATGATTCACAGAAAATTAAGAGCCACTGCTCTAGGGATCTACCTGGAGTGATTCATGAATGAGTCTAGCAACCAGATTTCTTTTTAATGCATTCTATTTTTTTAAGAAAATTGAGATAAAATAGTTTAGCACTTCACTGACGTTTATGGAAACCTGGGAACAAATAAAGGGTAATGAGGCCCGGTTAAGCTGGGAATGGTCCCCAAATTAGGTTGGTTGAACTGCTAACTTAATTTCCACACCCCAGGTTGCAAGGTGCTGTTAGGGCTTTGCTTGAATGTTGTGTGCCATGGCTAGGAAGATAACCATTCGTCATCATAGAGATGAATACGGTGTTTTGTGTACAAGCATCTGGGAGCAGGACAGCTGGCTGTCTGTCTTCGGACTTGGGATTTGAATTTATACTACAGGTTCGAGGCCATTCCTTCTTTGCGTCTGTTCTGGTTCCTCTCACGCACACCAGCCAGGACTGAGCAGACGTGAGGTGGAGGACTACGATCACTGATGGACAAGCACTGGGAAGCCACACTTGCATTGGTTAAATCTCAGAAGACTACACTTGAATCCAAGTCTGTGTCTAGTATAAAGTCTCAATTTGGATATGGCAACCTCCTCAGCTGGGTGGGGGGAAATTTGTACTTTTGTGCCCCCCAAACAGGAGTGCACAATTACTGATTTTATGCCCGTTATTCATTTGCCGGACAAGGGAGTATTTTTTTTTTAAGTGCCGAATTCTATGAAAGTGAAAGCAAGATAGCATGGCAGCCCCTTACCCTCAGGATGTGGACTTGGGATTTGATCAGAAATCAATAATGATCAAACTATTTGAAAGTAAAGCCTACCAGAAAAGTGGAGCCAGGGTATTTACTGCCAGTGTCACTAAGTAGCGTTAGGACGATCCATTGTGTTCATCTGTGTGACGCACGTGCAGATGGTGACCTTCTCCACGATCGTCTCAGGCCATTTCCTTGGAAAATACTGTTTTTCTGAGATCTGTTGCTTCTCAGCTTTGGTCTGGAGATTTATGCTCCTGCGCAGTCTGGGTCTGAGCTTCATTAGCACCTGATTTACCGTGCGTGCAGATGGTTATTGGAAATAAAGAGTCAGCCATTTCCTATGATTAAATCTCTCATGGGCGGCATCTCCCCTCAGCTATTTCCTTACCTTTGCATATGATTCATTCGCAAGCAGAACAGTGATTATTACATGATTGTTAAATCTGAAGTGGAAAGGAAAGTAGAATATTAGGAAAAGTCTGCTAGCTTATTAATATATATTATGTGCTACAGTGAAAATGATTTTACCTAAGTATTAGCATGATGATAGATTCATGGATGATGAGCAAAAATTACTCTATTGTGATGATTGAATACAACAAAAAGAGTTCAGGATTTTTCTTTCTTCCATTCTTTCTCTCTCTCTCACTCTCTCTCCCTCTTTCTCTCTGTCCTGTATTTTATTTGTCTATTGCTTAATCCAAAAATTCCTTCAGATGCCCACCTACTCTGTTCTCCTGAGCATAGACACGGACAATAATTTTATTGTGAGCCTCATAGGCAAAGGAAGAGGAGTTTGGCGTTTTTAATTGTTTTTAATTGTATCTGTATACGCAGAGGGTATAGGAAAGTTAGACTTTGTTTCCAGTATAAACATTTCATTAATTTTTTTCCTACTAGAAATGATGGATTGCTATTTTTGTCGCTTTTATATCAACAATAGTTTGATAAATTTCATCACTCTGAAAATTGTGCAAACTCTCCCTGACACTGAATTAGTGAAGTTTGATGATCACATAGTGAAGTCAACCTATGCAATGGAAAATTGTTTGTTTACTGCCTATGTTGCTATATTTAACTGCTGTATCACATTCTATGTAAAGGCATAATTGTTCCATTGCAAGGCAGATACAACCACAGTTACCAAAGCTTATTTTTCTCTAATTCATTTGTAACAGATTTATTTAGATTACTTGGTTTCATCTCTGATGGACTGGACATGAAGGAAGGTTTAATAATGACATTCAGGCACTCCCTCTTCTGAATTTTAGGAGCATGTTTGTCATTTCCTGAGTGCTTATGGGGGTAGATAAACGCTACAATAAGGTAAACTGCATATACACAAGCATAGTTTTTTTAATGTGTTTTTCCATAAAACTGCTTCCATGCTACCAGCTTTTCCAAATCAAGTATGCTGCACAGCAAGCATCTGACCCTCATCTAGTAGCACATTCTTGTCTTCTAGCGGACTCACACTCTGCTGGCTGACTCGGCTACTTTTAACTGGTTTGGGACACATGTTCCTCCCAATATACAGCCTCTGCGCTTTCCCCCCTAGCAATTGTAGCCTCTTGTGAACCGCTTTGTTTTGCCTTGTTTCAGTATTAATGACAGTGATGGCACACTATCTGTGTATTGGAGAATTTTTTCTCCTTTGCTGTGCACTATAAGGAAGAGACTACCCAGAGCTGTTGCAAATGCTTGCTGACTGCTGTGTATGCTGTCTCAGTCGGTGTCCGGTGTAGAGCACGTTTTTCACATGTTTTGTCTGTTTCTGCATAGCTCATCATACCAAAGCTCAGCGGCTCTAAACAGCAAATAATGCATGTCTCATCATTCTGTGCATTAAGGATTCAGTCGCAGTAACCTGGTGGATGAGCTGAAGGACAAACTCAGCAGGACACTGGTCACTCTTTCCAAGTCCTCGTCCATCCTGAACTGTTTAACAGGGAGGTGTTGGGACAGTGGTCCAAGAAGGGGAAGGAGACATCTTAAGCACCATGAGGCTCAGCATGCAAGGCTCAGGTGGAGTGCTTGGGCAGCATCCTGTCGGTCAGTGTAGGGCCCGACTAGCACAGACTCGCAAGTGAAGAATGAGTTACTTCTGGAAAGGTGAGGCAGCACAGAGTCCTTGCGGGGAAGCAGGCATTTTGGATGGACAGAATTTATGCCCATTCAACATTCTACTATCGTAGTCAACCGCAATTAATTTAATGAACCATAAATAGAAATATCATTAAATAAAAAAGCCAGTCCACGACTTTGCTGAATTAACTTTTAAAAATTTTGTTTCTTGGGACTGCGGGGTGGAGAATGGGGTTGAGGGAGGCAGTTGTGTATGCACTATGCTTTAAGCGGTTGAAAGGGTGGGTCACTGAAGTTCGGTAATTATAAGCCAACTCATCACATGTTTAGGTACAAAACACCTCTAAACAAGGAGGAGGCAGAGGCTGTATGGTAGTTATTGATGGATTCGCAGTAGCTACAACGGTGAATGGGATGTACATCTTCTAGGTGAACAAATGAGCCAAAACTGCAGGCTTCTGTTACCCGTTGTTTTCTTCTATCCTAAATGTTGAGTTTTCAAATATTTTTGATGAAGTAGCTGACTTGGAATTGATCCTCCTGCTCATGTGGTTCCCTGAATCCGTATAATAGTGAACTCGAGCAGAACTTAGCCCCACTAAAATGTTTGCCAAAAAACTGGCCTGATTTACTTACAGGTATTGGATCGCTGTCTGAAAACCTGCAAGGTTTTGTTTTCCTGTTGGTAAGTATAAAATGACAGTGAACCACTCTGTCTAATCTCTAACCTGTTTAGAATAGAAAACATATCTAAATGAGTCATTAAACTAAGTGAGCAACTGTCAATACTCAGTAATATTCAGAGTGTGGTGACGGCAGTACTCTCTCAAGTTGCAGAGAGCAGTGCTGTTTTTGTGGGCACGAATGTCACTTTGCTCTGACTCAGTGGGAAAAAAATGACCTTTGTTTAAATTCTGGAAATCAGTGCAACAGAGTGCTAGTGTTTTCAGCATGGTTAGTTGATTTGTTGATGCAACGCAGCAATATTCCCAATTGGTATTCATCTCCATTTGTTACCTGATCAGAATGGCATAATTGAAAACAGGATAAAATATTATATGGGTCAGGAATATTTTAAAAGTACAACAGAATAGAGTGCTGGAAAAAAAAAGGGAGAGGAGATGTTTCCTTCACATTTGTCTTAGAATTTTCCACCTTGTACTTCAATATACCAGCACAGTAATTAATCTCCAAATGACAGTTCGTACATCTGTCAATTAGTTTATGCACAAGTCAGCCTGGATATTTCATATAAATTATTGCATCATGAGTGGAAACAAAAGCAGATCATGATATTTCAGAGAGTCATCAAGGTCCCTCGGCATGTAAATCAGTGACAAAAAGGCAATCTAAATAATGATGGAGATACTGATTCATGGCTTAGAGTGTGTCGTTCCTCAGTTGGATGAAAAATATCAGTGTTTCCTGTGTGCCTCAGCTACTCTGATTCCTGTCCCTTATTATTTTTATGCAAGATAGTTAATATACATGAAAAGCCACTGGCAAAGGAAGGTCCCTCTTTCTTTCTTTCTTTCTTTCTTTCTTTCTTTCTTTCTTTCTTTCTTTCTTTCGCTCTAGTATAACAAAGTTTTAATGTGAGCAGCATTTTCAAAATGCAAAGTTGGGCTCCTTGTTACAGAATTGGAAAAAGACTGCTGATGTATGAAGAAAAACAAAAGGTAAAACGCTTCACTAATTTTCAGGGAACAGAAACAAGTTTTATTAGAACATTTTTTTTAAGCTTGCGAAACTGTTGCCATCCTCATAAAATATAGGTAAGGAAATAGGGTGTGAAGGAGTTTGAGCTGTCATTTTATTCCTGATTTTTGCAAGTTTTACAAAATGTAGCATCTAAGAATTGGTTAGGAGAAATGGATTAAAATGTACCAGCCTAGTGTGTGTTTTTCTGCTATGTATGCTTGACTTTCAATTGTCCTAAAACACTGAGGTTGAAACGGAAATATTAGTCACTCTTCCAAGGATGAAAGCAAATATGGTTTAGGAAAATATCTTTCTAATCTCTTCTCTCACATATTGAATTCTCCATGTTGCATCTGAAATTGTTTTGCCTAGTAATTCCGGGTAGCATTCATATTTTAATATGTAAAGCACATGTTATGAAATAAGGTTATTTAATTTAATAAGTGACACCCCTTTTAATATTCATTAGATATCCAGAATTATTAAGCAGCCAGTTTTTATTCTGGTTGCAGACAGTTGCCCATGAGTCAGGACAGAGTATCCAAATTGCACCAATAAAAAAGATACAGACATTTACATTTGATTAGCTTCTCTGAAACTTGAAAGGTGCTCCTTAAATATTCAATGTTACAGTTAAAACTTGGTGAAAACTAGCAAATTTATATTATTTTTATATCTGGAGCTTGGATAATTGCTTAGCCTTGTGCATTTATTTAGTTAAAAAAAAAAAAAAAGAAAAATCCCTAAATAGGACAAGAAGATGGGAGGGGAGAAACAGAGAAGGAATAATAACAATAGTAATAATAATAATGATAATAATAATACTAATAAATGGTCCATTGCTAATAAGATCATACATGGTCCAGTGTCACATCCTTATCTTGGTAAATGTATAAATATCATTCATTCATTCATGACCCCGGAAGTGGTTAGGCTCCTCTCACTCTACCACGTTGTGTGTGTGTTACACTACGGAGCGAGGTGACAGCGAGGTGACAGGAACTCATTTCCAGGATCTCAGAAACCCAATTTTATCATCTGAAATATAACATTCATGATATAAAATCCACCAAAAGCCAGATAAGCATCTCCCATTACAGCCTCTTCCAGCACACATTATGATTTGTGTTAAATATGTTCCTAGTTTGTGACTTTTCCTGATTTAAAAAAAAATAAGGAAAAGTGGAAGAGATCTCATTTCTCTATGCATAAATATGACTCCAATGCCTATGGCAATACCATAGCTAAGCAGGTGCGTGGCAGGTTGAATAAGTGAATTCCTACCCCACCACGAAGGAGCATTTGGCTTGCCCTGACATCCAGAGCCATGCCTGCAAACATGCCAGTTCTCAGCTTTCTAGCACCTTCCAGCCTTCAAAAAATAAATACATGCAGATTTACGTTTGTTGTAAAGGCAGATTTACAGAGAATAGAGAGATCTGCTGCCTCACTCCCAGATGGCCACGACGGCCAGACCTAACTTGATCTGAAAAGCAGGAGCCTCTCACTGGTCTCCTCCTTGAGTGTGTGGTCCTAAGCACTTGGGCCATGCCCTGCAGCTTTCCTGGGCTGTAAGTGGAGAGCTGGATTGGCAGTGAAACAGCCAGAACACAAACCAGTGCTTATGTGAGGCGTTGGCACTGCAGGGGCCCGATTAGCCTGTTGAGCATGGCATCAGCCCTCAGCACCGTCCACTCTTTATCTTTAAACTTACCAAGACAAATTTTGCATGGCAGATGCTTTCTGTTTATCAATATCATAGCACATCTGAACTATAACCTTCATTTACATTGGAGCACGCATTTTCTTAAGAATATTTTTTTCCTATCGGTTTTGGTTAAGCACTGCTTGTTCCTATTTATATTAGTAAGAAACACCATGTTTTAAATATTTTGACAGATAATGCCAACATAATGGTTTTATTAGCTGAGCTTCACAAGATGACTTTCTCTCTTTATTTGTAATTGAAAAGCAGAGGGATGATTGATGGATTTTTTTTTCTGGTAAGAGAAGAGGAAACCATCTAGAATTTTGATATTTTCCTACATACATACCCAAATGCAGCCAGTGGACCGTGGTACGAGGCAGGGGCTCTGTGGAGGATCTGGGTCAGCAATCACGGATTCCTTTGCATCTCGTTGGGGGTGGCATGATGCCCTCTCTCCAGCCATTGTGATAACCTACCTTGACAATGCGAGCAAGAAGAAAGAATGTGCCATGAGAGTCCTCTGCGCATGCGTCTCCGTGCAGGGAGAACAGTACTTCCTGGGAGCTGCCAGGTCACTGAACTCAGGTTTGTCAGTCAGTGTAGGATCACATTGTCTGCACGAGGGGTTCCTCCAGAGACGGAGATCCAAGCACAAAGGGGTTGGCTAGTCCTGGTGTGATGGCACCCAGCTGGTGCTACCTCTGCCTTGGCAAAGAGTGAGGATTTCCTGTGATAACTTTCAGCCCGGCCTGTGGGTGCTGGCAGGGCCAGAGCTGATCCTCTGCGGACTTGCCCCAGACCCTGCCATGCTCAATAGTAACAGCAGTGGTTAGTATCCCAAATTTCCTGCCAAGTGCTTAGCAGTGTAGTTAAGGAAGCACTTGTTATGAAACAACTACTTCTGTGTAGTAAGGGCCTAATTATAACTGAAAAATTCAGTTAAAATCATATTTGGTCACTAAAATGTTCCTGAGATGCAATGTAAACTTTTGTCTGACTATGGACGTGCCCCTGCCACCAGGAGCTGTTTTCTGTCTGTGTCACAAGCTGTGGAATGGGGCATCAGCAGTGCCTTGATGCATTTCCGTTCTGCCTCTACTTAGTTCTAATCCAATAAAAAAACATAGGTGAAAAGAATATTAATGGGAGAAATAATCAGTTCATATTGCAATAGAAAACACATCCCAAATACTTGCAGAAAAGTTTTCTGAATAATTGAAAAAAAGTTAAAATATCTGATCAGTTGGATGCATATGTCTCATATACTTCATATGTCTCATATGCTTATATATATAAAAAGATTCTTTGCTCTCGTGAAGGTAATTTACATTAAAAATTGTTCTTTTAGAATATCCATCTTTTTCTTTTTCTTTTTTACAAATTAAGATGCGGTGTGATGTGTCTCTGTCTGCAGTTTCTACAGCTTGTTTCATTGTCTCCCGGGGACTTAATAAACCGACATTATGAATGTGTGTTAGATACAAGTATTTGTACATGTCATTTTAAAAAATGTTTATCTCTATCTGTTTTCTGGAAAAATGAAAAATGTTTGTTCTCTTTGATGTGAATGTAAAAAGTCCCCTGGTAGACGAAAACCAGTGTTTCCTTCTTAGGAGATAATATTATCAGCATGATTCCCTTACTTTGAGAGGAGAGGAGGAAGCAGCAGCGTGGAGGTGTGAGGTGGACTTCCTTTTTACACCATGTAGTGTTATGGATCATGAGGCACGCCCATGACCAGTGTGCTCATGTAGGGAGTAATTGCTACATGCTCCGGCTTTACAAGATACTCTGTTTACATCCTCAAGCATTTGGTATTATAATTTCTATTAAAGTTTCTATTTGTACTTGTAACAGTCTTTCTTAAGACCATTTGTGTGGGAGTCTTCAGTTGCCCATGGGAAGAAAAAAAAATAATAAATTGTGGATTTCAATTAGGAAATATTTAGTTTCCCAGAAGACTTCAAGAAGAGATGAAAAAAACAAATTACAGTTGCAGCCTGCCTGTTGCCGATTTTGACTTAGGTTGTGTGTATGCAGGAGGCGCCATGCTACACTGCTGGGCTGAACCGCCTTTCCAACTCCGTGAATGCAAACTTCCTTGAGCTTATATTCTGCTCTATAACCACTGCAGCCTCAGGTGTCACCAGGGCCTTCCACTGAACTCACAGTAAATGTTTCAAAGTATTCCTCACTACATTTTGGAAAAAATGACTAATCCCATAACCAGTGTTCAGTGAGACACTTCTTAGCAATGAAAACCAAATTAACTGAATTTGTTCTGTGACATAAATACACCACATGTCCCATTACCAATGCCCTGAACCAAGGCCAAAATTCCTGACATGTGCCACAAGTTGTGGGAGTGAGCTTGGGTATTAAAATAAATACAGTGAGTTACTAGAAATTTTGACTCTGTGTGTGAAAAATGTTTTAAAGCCAGAGATGATATGTCATTGACATACTCTACGATTCGTATGAAAGTGAAAGGAAGGTGATAGAAAAGCTGGTACTTTCCAGCCATTATTAATAATAAAATATTTACTGATCCTAATTCCGTTTTAACTAACCTTCTTAAGAAGTTATGTGTGTGCTTCCATTTGCAAAGCCTATGTTCTCATCAGCTGAGTGTGTTATCCGCTCACTGTGGGTCACTCACTCCGGCACAGATGCTCTGAGACATGCAGTTGTCTGATGGAAGTCTTTAGTTTTACACTTGGCAGATCCCTCTCCCCCTCTATCTTCCTTAGCCAGAAAAACAGCAGAACAGAAACGAGTACACCTGTAAAACAGAAAGATGACATTTAGTTTAAAAGCAGTTTCACAAATATTAAAGCTTCTTCTGTTTTATTTTCGAGGTTTCTCTTAACAAATAAATGAGGTAACTTCAATACCCCTTTTTTATGCTGCGTCTGAATTTTGAAAATCAACTTCGCACCTAATTAGGGGGACTGCACATTTTCCATATTTGTTTAATGTTTCTGCTTTAACATTGCTTGGTAGATGACATCAAAACCTTAAAAATAAAATCCAGGATGAGAAAATGCACAGAAAATACCTTGATAGAAATTATTTGAATTTAAAAGTGTGAAGTAAATATTAACTAAATTTTGTGTCTATAAGAATAATTGATCAAAATCTAGTGGTTTGTGCTTCTCTAAGGATACAGAAAGGCAAAGAAATTACTGTCAGTAAGAAAAAGTTTGATAGATGGGAGCTAATTTCTTAATATTAACCTGAACATCTGGCCACTAAGCACTTTGAATATTAAGCTGAAACCTCTAGTCCTACAATTAAATTCATTGAAATATGCTTTAATAAATTAATTGAAATTATAATTGCATGACTAACTTTTTTCCAGTTTGTGAGAGATTTGTCATCAAATTGGAGTTACAGAACCTGTCCAGGAACACAATGAAGTCGGTTTGGGTGTGACTGTTTTACAATAGGCTGATGCTCAGTTTGCGTATTCTGAAAAGTCCAAAGGTGTGTGTTTCCTCTGACAAATTTGAGTTTGAATTATTTGGATCATTTTCTGATGTGAGCCATAAAAACAGATAGCATGCATGCTTAAATGTGCTTTTTTGCATTCCTACAAGCAGTTTGCTTGAAAAAATAAAATTTAACATCCTTTAATTTGTCATGTGGAATCTGATTCTTTTATCACCTCCATATATTTATCTAAGTGAAACATAAAATGGTTGGAATAATGGAGAATTTAAAGTAGCTTTTGCACATGAGCAGTCATGCCAACTAATATGGTGAATAAAGGCCGGATGTAAATTCTCCGAGTTGTGTTTCTTGTGCTGTATTTGGTAAAGTGAGTAGACCCTGGCTAACAGAGGTAAGCTCCATGTTATCCTGACGAAGGGATGACGAACTTGGATGAGAAGAATACAAAACGAAAGAAAACAAACAAACAAACAAAAACATGGAAATATTCATTTGTATGTCACCCAAAGCATGTATATTTATTTCATTTTCAGATTGCCATACAGTATGCATGAGATCACAGAAGTTGTCAGGATATAAAGCTCCTATCCTCTTGTGCTTAGAATGCTCCAGTATTCCCACGCACACATCCAGAGGGCACATAGATATGGCCAGTACCAGTGTAATCCCGTGCAACTTCTCATGGATTTGCAAAGGGAACCTCTTCCCTGTCTCACTTGCCTTCTGGGCCAGACCCTCCATTGTATTTCTTCTGGTCTGTTCCAGTACGACACTGCCAGCATTTCCACATGACCAAGCCCCTCCTCCTTTTACATTTATGTTCAATTTCTTTGCCCATAAAACAAATGCAACCTTGCCCCTGCTCTGATCATAAATGCCCTTCTGCTTCGTACAGCTTGCTAATCAGCTGACAGATCAAGCCTAAATCCCTGGGAAAGTTCCCAGCAAACCTACTGGCCCACAGCTGATATCCCTTTGCTTCATATTGCGCTCCTAGAAATACTCAGAATTTGCCTGTCCCTTCTTCACGTTCTTATCTGTTAAAATGTCACTTTCTCTTCTAAAGTGCATTTGATTTTCTTTTGATTAGCTGCTGCAATGAAGTGTTTCCAAATACATTACTTTTGTTACATTTAGAGAATTAGTTTTATTATTATTGCACATGTGTTTGATTATACAACATTCAAAACTCTTAGTGACAAATATAATTACATTTATATCTATATTTTTAGAGCACATGGAAGCAAATGTTCTCATTATTTGTTGAATGAGCAAGTTAATGAATGAATGATTCTGGAAAGATCTGAAGAAAAGGTCAACAGAAAATTGCTGTTAGAAAGGCAATTAAAGCCAGAGAAACAATTCCAAACCATTATTAGAGCACCACTAAGGATGCCTTAAAACTTCTCATACTGACCAATTGCTCCTTGAATCCACAGAATGATATACTTTTTATGAGGATGAGGAATCAAAAGGAAACTGATTTTGTTTTTGTATAACTCCATTCAGTATGGAAATGCATAAAAGCTTACCTTACTTAAAAGTGCATAGTCATGAGCCCAGCGCTGTGGCCTAGCAGCAAAAAGCCCTCACCTTGAACGTGCCGGGATCCCATATGGATGCCGGTTCTAATCCCAGCGGCTCCGCTTCCCATCCAGCTCCCTGCTTGTGGCCTGGGAAAGCAGTCGAGGACGGCCCAAAGCTTTGGGACCCTGCACCCGTGTGGAGACCCGGAAGAGGTTCCTGGTTCCTGGCTTCAGATCAGCACAGCACTGGCCGTTGCAGTCACTTGGGGAGTGAATCACCAGACGGAAAATCTTCCCCTCTGTCTCTCCTACTCTCTGTATATCCGGCTTTCCAATAAAAATAAAATAAATCTTAAAAAAGAAAGTGGATAGTCATGTTATTTTTATATAAAATCTTCCATAGACACAAGCTGTAAAGTGTTGCCGTTAGATGTTTACCTCAGCTGTAACTAGTTACTGCTTGTAGGCCTCTTCTCACATTGATGAAACCAAGCTGTTACCTAAAGAAAATGTTCCCCAGTAATGATGACAACTCATGCTTCTAGAATCCTGTGAAACTGTCTGCAGATTGCTGACCTAACATGGCTGATATGAGAAGGGCCTGTAAAAAGTTTCTAAGCAGAATGACCTTGTGTGGATGAATACTATTACTTTTGTTTCAGAGAATTGTGTTCATCATAGCATTGCATAATAACAGGCATGGTTTTAGGTCCCATGCCATTTCCACAGCCAACGATAGGAACACCTTTGCCAGATGTCTCTTCATTTGTTGAAATGTTTTACATTCTTATGTAAAACTAAGATATCAATATTTACAAATCAAGCAGAATTATTTGATGGGAGGTGTATTTGAATACTGTAACAATTTTTATTTGTTTCAGTTATATATATGAAAATATGCATGCTATTTTATCTTTATTTTCTTCCTACTTAGGGCATAATATCTTATGAGGACTATATCATTGAAAACCACATTTTTCTCTAAGAATTAATTTTTGAATCCAGTAGCAGATAATATAAGAATATATTCTCAAACTCTGTCTTATTCAAACTTCAAGTAGTTGTTAGTTACCTGTTACAAAAGCTTCATTGCCTTATGGGAGAAGGTCAAAGCTGAGTGTCCCATCCTAAGAGTGCATAAACTGACATGCTGAGCTAGATTTTCTCTGTCAGTTTCTGTCATACTGCTATATTGTTACATACTTAATTCTTTCATGATGTAGCATAATTCCTCCCTGTGATTTGAATGAGAGACCAAGCTCTTTCAAGAAATAGCGATTCTCTCATAGATTCTAAAGTTGTATGAGTAACCACCATTTCTCTTTGTAATGTAGATTGTGCCTGGTCATGTCAGTGACCGACTCTGAAACCATCCAGAAACGTTTACTACGTTTAGGCTTTGTATCGCTTTACCGTAAAAGGTCCAGTTTTGGGTTCTCCTATGGTTGTAAACACAGCTCTAAAATCAATTCACCCAAAAATATGGGTCATAAACCTGACTACAACTGACCATTAAAAATATGATCAACTGACAAGCAGAAAAGTCAGGTGTATTTGCATGTCAGATAAACACATTCCTTCAGTTTACTCGGGCTACCATGTAATTAGCAGCAGTAAAGCTTGGAAAACTATGCCATTACTTACATGGATGTTACATGTCTTCATCAAACCCATCCTGTTACATACAGTGCAAGACTGGACAAAGTTATTTTAAAAATTCCTTTATGTTACTTACAATGCCTAAGCTATTTCTCCTTTATTTATTTTTTCAGAATGAAGAACAAATTTTGGTATTTTGAGTTTGGCACCTCTGAAACATTCTCAGCCACCTGCAAGAAGCTACATGAATCTGTAGAAGTAGAAGTAAGAAGAAATCGTTCTCTGTTGTTGTGCTAAGAAATTGTTTGATTTTAATTGTTGAAGTTGGTGATGTGCGCTATGGGATGCATTATACCTTCAGCAGCCCAGAGAGATTTTCTCAAGATTATAACATGCCATGCCTGTCTCTTAATGGGGATATAGCACTGTCTGAAACACTATTCAAGAATTGAAAGTATGTACGAGTTGTTTTTGTCAGATAAAAGAATAAGGTGTGAAACACAACCTTGGAAACTAACAAAGGAGTTATTGGGCACACAGTTGAAAGATTCAAAAGAAAAAAAAGCAGTTGGCAAAAAAAGAAGAAAAAGTTATGGTACATTAAAGAACTTACTATTTTCAGGTGTAACCTTTAAAACACAGTTCAGTAAAACTGTACTTACTTTCATGAATCAAAGTTTCAAATATATACTTTTCATTCCATTCCCATTCATTAAGTAGCTTTTCTCAGTTCCTAAGGTTGCCATTTCCAAGCAAAACATATAGGAAGTGAAAATGCCAAGAAAAAGAGCAAGGATAACAAGAAAAAGACACACTTTAAAAAGATTTGGAGCAAGTAGGTTTACCAAAAATACATAGACACAGTAGGACTCGAAACTGTGGAGACACGCTTTATATAAATCACTTCGATATACTAAGACATGCTAAAGGTTATAGGATAAGGGAAGAGTTATATTTTGAAAAATGATACAAGCAGAGTCAAAGGGGAAAAAATGACAAACCTCAATGCCTAATGATTACCCATCATGAACTGATTATGGCTGGCAAGACAACAGATTCTGAATGGTTGGAGCCATATAATCGAGCAGTAATGTTTGATAAACAGAAGTGCTAAGAGAATGCATAAAATCCCAATGTCTTGATCAGGCTCTTCATTACTCTCACGTTCTGATTTGCTGTTACCCCTAACTTCAAATGTTTCTCACAAACTCTGAGCCATATGCACTAAGATCATGTTGTCAGTCACATTGCTGCTCATGCTACAACCTGGCCTTCTAGCTTGGCATCTCTGACTTTTGCTAAAGGACCACTTGAGCAGATCTATAAGTCACAGCCTGTACTGCATGCCTTGTCTGATGTGGGAGTGCCCGTCTGGATGAGTGCGTCTATAATTGATAACCCCCCGTGGGCGCGCTGCCCCTGTGGGAGTGCCCGTCTGGGCTAGGGTGGGTGTGTCTGACTGATAACCCTCTGTGAGCGCTGCCCCCGTGGTAGTGCCTCTTTTGGGGTTGAGTTGAGTGCACATGGCTGGCTGAGCCACCATGCTCACATTCTAATGAAGCCAGTCTATCATATTAGCAAAATATGCCGTTCTACCCTCAAGGTTGCTTCTTAATTAAATATAAAATAACAGCAATTCGGAAATTTGATTCGCCTTGCTGTTGCTTCCTATGTGGGCTGAAATTATGATTTGAAACCAGGATTTGAAAAATATGTAACAGAAACTAAAACACTTTAGCATCAACAGACCTCAAAGCAGAGAACGTCTGTTTAATTGGCAACTTCTTTCAAAACAAGCCACTGGCCGACTCTTCTCCCCCTGCTTTGACTGTGTCTAAAGGGGGCAGATGTCTGCGGTGGCATAGATCTAATGGGACAGTAGATGATAATGAGACGTTTGACACGTGGAAAGATGAGAATGAGACAATTTCTCTGTTGGTGACACTGCCTCCTGCTTGGAACTGAGCAGTGAGCATCCATTAGCTGAGTCTTCGTCCGAATCCTTTGTGTTTCAGCAACACGGCTAGGTTTCCACTACAGGGGCTCACAAGCATTTTCTTTAATAGTATAGGAAAAATAAACACGCTGTTGCTGCCGGAATATTTAAAACTAAGGAACCAAATGGGTTGAATTTTATGAGAGTATTTCAAAAAGTTTATGGACAAGTGCAATTAAGACGTAAGTTCAATTTGCTCAGAAAGACTTGAAATCCATGCACAATGTATATATATATATATATATATATTTTCTGTAGCACACATTTCCCAGTACCCTTTTTTCAACCAGTTCTTAAATACATAGAATACAAAATATCTTATACCAAAATGAATTTTGTAATTCCTGTTTTCCATGTATACTTTGAATTACTCTGCTTGGAGTGTGTTCACAGGAGATCAGCAATTCACAGGATGGGAATGTCTAATTTTTTTAAAATATATTTATTTGAGAAGCAGAGAACAGAAAGAAGGCTTCGATCTGCAGGGTTTATTCTGCAAATGTCCACAAAACTTTTAGTCTGGGTCAGACCGAGGTCAGAGGGAGGGACTCAGTCCAGCTGAGCAGGAAGCTATAATTTAGAGCCCGAACCAGGACTCTAGCCTGGGTGATTACATGTATCAGAGGGCCATTCCAGCCAGTGTTTTCATTTCAAGGCCAAGTGTTCACAGAATCTGTAATTTTAAGGACTTCAGTTAACTCCTAATTCAGTAAGTAAGAAGTGAAACAAGGGACAACCGATTAGTGCAGCTGTCATGTTCATTGAGACACCTGTCCCGTAGAGCCACCTGTCCCAGGCACTGGTGTGTTGGATTTGATTTTTGCCTCTACTTCTGAGTATAGATTCCTGCTGGTGCAGACCTAGGAGATAGCACTGATAGCTTATGTAGTCGGGTTCCTGTAAACCAAGTGGGAAAACTGGATTGAGTTGCCACTCCCAATTTCAGTACAAACCCAGCCCCAGTCATCGTGGGCAATTCACTAGTGAAGTAATTCACACATTGGAGCCCTCTCTCTTTCTTTCCCTCCCTGCCCCCCTTAGTCTAATCAAATAATTTATTTTTAAAAAGTAAGTTACACACCTTAAAGGTGCAAGAAAATAGTTTAAAGCAAAGTTTATGACATATGACAAAAATGACATATGAAGTAGGGATTATATATTTGCTCCCTCCATGTGCCATGCCAACATAGGAGAATAATGACCCTGTTCTCTAGATACTGAATTCTTTTGATTCTTGATAAGACTGAAAAGAATGAATTTAGATTCAAGAATCTTCATTGCATAATACTGAGATCTGTCCAAGTGATCAAGTGCCTCTCCAAATCCACATGATCTCAAGACTGACAAGAATCAAGAGGAGCTTTAGGGACCCAAACTAAGTCACACAAGTATCCAAAAGACAGGATTTCTAATGTGTAGTGCCCTGGAAAAAAGGGAAGTCATTTTATTTTAAAAAATTGTTTTGAAAAGTGAGATTTATTTTGAATGAGGTTCAGAGAGCCGCAGGATTCAGGGCTGAGCCTAGTCAAAGCCAGGAGCCAGAGGTTTCATCAGTTTCCCAACATGGTCGGCAGAAGCCAAAGTACTTGAGCCGTCTTCCACTTCTTTCGTAGGCATATTAATAGGGAGATGAATGTGAAGTGAGGCAACCAGGACTTGAACCACTGCTCATGTGGGATGCCCGTGTCAGAGCTGGTGGCTTCCCATCCAGTTCCCTGCTTGTTGCCTGGGAAGGCAATAGAGGGGGGACCAAAACCTTGGGCCCATGAACCCACATGGGAGACCAAAGGAGGCTCCTGGCTCCTAACTTTAGATCAGCTCATTTCCAGTCATTGTGGTCACTTGGGGAGTGAACCAGTAGATGGAAGATCTTTCTCTCTGTCTCTCCTCTCTATAAATCTGATCTACTTTTCCAAAAAAAGTGAAATTAATCTTAAAAAAAAAAAAAGCACTAGGTTAGGGAGTCCCAATGTTAGTCTTACACATACCCTAATCCTAAAATTACCTGTAAGCAAAACTTCATGTTTCTTTCATGGAGAAAATGATTAATCATTTTCATCTGATAAAATTTTCCAGTTTATCATTAGTTTATCTGTTATCAGATTCGTCAGTCCACATTTAAAGATCCCCAAAGGTTGTCATCCCAAGCTAGAATGCACTGACAGAAACATCTGCTTCATCTTTTCTGGTAGGTGAATGTGGGTGGGAGGAAGTAGGACTGTCCAGTCTAAGCCAGTGGACAGTGCGTCACAGCCTTACACCTCAGCAACAGCTTCTGTACCCTGATAACGACCTTTTAGTGCGTGATAAAACCAGTCAGAATTTATTGACCGAGGCTATTAGCTTTTAAGCTTTTATATTCTTTTCCTCTGTAACTGCCTTTTGAAAGGCTGTAAATCCTCAAAGGGCATGAAAGTATGATCTGACGCAGTTGCGTAACTAGAACTTGTCCATCTCTCTTCGTCTTCACTGTGTAACCACTGGTGGGCCGCTATTCATGGTCCCCATCGGAACTGGCCCTAAAGTTTTCCTATTACTGCCTCACATTGAAGCCAGCGGAGGACAGTAGCCCCGGGTCAGGAGACGGTGGAAACAAGTCATGAGTACATGACCAGTTGCGTGTAACTCTACTATCCTGTTCTTGAGAGAGGCACAGTGTTCTTCTTAAGGCTTTGTTTCAGCTGCTCCTCAGGGCTTGTTTTCATTCTCTGATGGCCCCCAACTCTATTTCTGATAAATCCACACAGGTAAGACTCTGAAGAGTGAAAATATGAACAGAAATACTCATGGAAGCTTTTCCATCTTTTGTCATTCCACTGGTTCCATTACCAAAGCAAAACAAAACAAAACAACACAATGAAGCAAAGCTTATTTGCAGCAGCATGCTGTCCTTTTCCGTAGATGAACAAAGGACTCCTCCTTCACTAATTCTATGAGTTACTTGTCACAGTGGGGATCCAGGGCCTAGTCAAATAATTGTCTCCTTGTACTACCCGCTGTGTCCAATATTGAGTGAAAATGGAAACCTGGCCCCAGCTCCAGCTTCTTTCATGATCCTTCTGTTATTTAAATGATTTTAGTCAGTTTGGGGGAAGCCAGACCTTTATAAATTAACAGCAGGAAAATACCAAAGGTGTCAGATTGCATATTTATCATCTTTTTCGTGTAATACTTAAATATGTATTAAGAAGTGACTGACATAAATTAGGCAGATTTCAGAAGCCACAGGCCGTGGCTTGTGGAGGACCCCCTTCGGTTTGACATTTCATCCTTGTCAAAGATCAAATTATTTTAATTTAGGCTGCAAATTATAAGGAATGAAGACTTCTTTGTGGGAATTCCCTGTGGTAATCTGACTTTTGTTGTTACTGCTGCTTGTCAGTGTGCAAAAGATATAATATGCATGCAAATAAGGTTAAAAAATATGTACTATCTAATTATCCAGCTAGTGCGTCCCACTTGAAGCCGGTGGGAGGCCTGACACACAGTATGTGTTTGATTCTTTGAGGCCTGCAGGGTATTTACGCAAGATTACTTTTAATTATGAAATTAATATCTGTTTATCTAGAATATATAGTGGTAAGTGAGTATACACAGGCACCGAATTCTTTAGTAAAAAGAAACCGTCTTAATACATGGAATGGAGTAAAAAAAATCACTTGTTTCTGGGAAGAAGCAAAAGGCATCATCCAGGCATCGGTTTCATCCTCCTTGAAAACAATTGAATGAGAACTTGGCACTTTCCCTCAGATCCGTTCCCTCTCTTGCCAGATGGGCTCAAGGCGCATTGCTTTATCTCAGCTCTCTTTTCTAGCGAACAAGATGCAATGTTAGATGAGGCTTGACGGCATGAATGTGGTGGTGGTGGTGGGGTATTGTGTATTTTGATGTAGCTCTGTCTCTCCTAAATCCATGAATTAGGACTTGTTATGGGGAACGACAGAGTTTATACCAGTGATGTTTGTGCCTGTGAAAACGCATGGCAAATGAGGCAGCCACCCTGCCTGCAGGTAACCCTTCAATTCAGGAAAGGCAGATCCCGACAAAGGTCCCTGAAAACCAGAGCGCTTTATGTATACATCTCTCTTCCTATTGACTTATGATCAAAATGAGAGTATGCTTTCTGGGATCTATTTATAACAACTACCATTTTAGAAAACCTGAAGCCAATGAATAAATAAATAGTAATTCCAAAAGGACAGAATAGCCTTGCCGTTCTCCACACACGTCACTCAACAGAAATCCACAGAAAATTTCAAACTGCAGAAGTGACCCCTGCTGCTGTAGCCAGCCCTGTCGCTTAGCAAGGTGCGTGTTTTTCAAAACTGACCTGGGGCGAACAACAAACGAATCTGGCTGATGAAGTATTTGCTTGCTGTACGTTTGTCAGCCAGTTGTCACAGGGGCTGTGAAGTAACATTTCGTTACATGTTCCTCAGCAGTTACCCTCATCATTTCCATCTCTCAGCCTGCCCAGGCCCAGGCTCACTTCCACAGCTGTGCCCCTCACTGCCCGTGCACCCTGCTTACCACTCCAAGGAGCTCTTCTGGATCTCATTGACGCTCCATTTCTTTTCACCACTTTTTACAGAAGTCATTGAAGTCTCTTATTTCCCTGCTCAAGGAAAAGAAAAATTGAATGAGAGCAGGAATCATGAATTAGCTTCATTACTTTCCCCCACCATTGTCTGGACAAACAGCTGTCATTCCGTCTTCCAGAATCAGCCTCTAGCATGCGCCCTGGGGGCTTTTGCTTGATCATTTTTGTGGACATAAATGCACATCTCTTCTAAAGGCTTTCCAGAGACAAAGATAACACCAGTGATTTAATTTGATACTGTAAGAGTAACTGGTTAATGTTAGCAGCTGCTTTTCCTTTCATATTGACATTTGGAGTAGGCATTTAAGTGCCCTTGAAAGGTTTATTCAAAAATGACAGGCTTATGGATTTAAAAGCCCGTAACAAAAGATGAGGGGATAAAAAGAAGAATCAAGCAAAGGAAACCCAAACATCTTGCATTCTCTTTCTTTTCCTTGGTCAGTGTGATGGGGTGCAGATAGATCTGATCAACATCTCCCTGGAAGGAATCGCTATTTTGAACATCCCAAGCATGCACGGGGGTTCCAATCTTTGGGGAGAATCCAAGAAGAGAAGAAGCCATCGCCGAACAGAGAAGAAAGGGTCTGACAAAAGGCCCACACTCACCGATGCCAAAGAGCTCAAGTTCGCAAGTCAAGGTAAGCGCCTTCCACTGCTGGCTGCCGGCCTTGGTCAAGGTAAGCTCCTTCCACTGCTGGCTGCCGCCCTGCAGGAAGGCTTGTTCTTCTGAGGTTGCACCTTTGCTGTTATCAGCCGCCTTGTGTAGATAACTTGGCATGGTAGACTCCCTGACTATATGTAACTACCTATAGTTTTCAGGATGTTTGTTTTGTCTCTTGTGTTCTCCTTGGTAATACCTCTTCTCACGGAGAATAAAACGCCTGTTGGGACTTTAGTAAATAATGAAGTGGGATTTATAAAAGATACAATGTTTCAGTTCCCCTGACAAGGGCAGATCCCAGACTTTTCAGAAGTTGTATTGTAAGAGATTTCCTGCTTGTCTTGCTTTAGTCAGGCTATGAAGCTGTCTTACGTTAAGTTGTTTTAAGTACCTTTTGTAAGCATAATATTTAAATATCTCATAGTGAGTTTTGATTATCTGCCATAGTTTTTCTAGAATACTGATAACAACAGTAGGAGTAATAGAAAATGGAGAATAAAGGCCCAGCAGTCTAGAACTGCACAGCTGTGGGTCTGCATGCACTCCAGTGCGGTGGGGTTCAGGGTGGGATGTGACACCTTAATTATGTAGGTGTTCTTCTCAATCACAGAGATTCTAAGAATGGTCTAATAACATATTCATATTCTCTCAGGAGATTTCTTTCCCTTTACTGAATTTACCTGATACTGTTGATGATACGAGAAAATGAAGAAAACATTGTATTTCAGCATAGTTCATGAGAACAAAGTATGCCGACACCTTAGGTTCAAGGGCGCAGTATTAACTAACTCATCAATGGACCATGTGGGTCTGGACACCAGCTTTGTGTCCTAGGTCTAGCACCTGAGTCCTATGCAGGAGAAAGCTAACGCTCTTTCCTTTCCAGTTGATTGTGCAGCACTCTTTGCTTTGTCCACAAGCACTTGATGAAAATGTTAACTCAAAACTTACTAATGTGTCTTCATAAACAATTACGAGAAGTTTCAGTAAATTTTTCACCACTGATTTTCTAACACTAAATAGGTTTTTTGCTCTGGATGGGGTCATGGAATAGGGAAATCATTTAACTAAGTCATGTATTCGTAACTTCTTCCAAGATACATTGTTAACAGCTCAAGGTCGGGTTTGGGTTTGGAGCACTGAACCCTCAGGTGTATCGCCAGGTCTCTGCACAACTCATCTGGCTTCAGGCTCTAGGCCGTCTCCTAAGATCAGAATGTTTTTAACTAAGACTTTCATTGGTTGGCAGCTTTACTGTTGACTCAATCCAGACTTCAACAAATGTTAAGTAATTCATTTAATTACATTATTGTTCCAGCAAACATTCTAAAGCAGTTGGATGCTGTTTTGAAGTATATGCGCACTCACCCAGCTAATTCAGAAGACGTTTTATTTGTGTGTAGGTGTATGTGCTTGTAGATACAACTTTGTGTGCATACACAGCGTGGTCTTCAAACAGAGCTGTAAAGTAGGCCCATTGCTGTTCAGGGCTCCCAGCCTTGTTTGCTAACCTTCCCTGTGCCTTTAGTAGCGTGAGCTTCATTCTCCTCCTCCTCAGTTGAATTAGCCTCAGGAAGATGTCTGACAAATTCATTACATTAATGTGCAAATGACTGATTGCAGATGAAAGTAAAGATATTTACGTTTAAAAGAGATAAAGACCCTCAGCTAAAACATTTTTCAGGCTGTTCTGTTGAGTTATAACAGAAGTTCTTCAACAGTCCTGTGAAAACTTGATTCAATTTCATTTCTGTATTTTACAGCAATTTTTAAGAGTCTGTGATAAAAATATACTAAGTTATGCTCTGCAGACAAATTCTGTCATAGTAACAGTTCTGAAATAATTAACTTATACTACCAGACAGGAGTGGCTTCCCCTCTGTCTCGCTCTTCTACATAGATATTCATATCCCCACATGTAAATAAAGAAGTGAAGATGACACTGATTGGAAAATCTGTGTCTCTACAAGGGTCATTTTGAAAAAAAATATATCTTGGGATATTTAATCAAGAAAAAGGAACAAACGGAGACATTACTACAACAGAACACAGGAACAACCTGCAAAGTAAAAGTCAAGCAAAGTTTTTTCCGGCATGAGTATGGAACAGCACACATTAAGAAGGGAAAGGAGACACAGGTCCTGGGGCAGGCGTTTGGCACAGCAGGTTAATATGCTCCCTCAGACACCTGCACCCCGAAATACATTGCCTGGTTTCAGGGTTCCAGCTCTCCCTTTCCAGGAGCACCCAAGGAACTGGGGTTCCTTGGTCTGACCCAGGCTCAGCTCTTGCGAGCATCTAATAAATAGTTAAATACAATGATAATATGAATATTTTAAGTTAAAATGCATATAAGATTTTGCAGATATTTTTGTTGCCAAAAAATTCGGTTAACTTACTCCCACAAATAATACCTTGATGTGAGTTTATACATCAGGCACATTTTTATATTTTACTTATTATTTTTTTTTGCCAGAGATATCATTGCTGGCTGCTGCAAAACCCAGCAATGAAATTAAAACATTCCAGAAATTTTAACAAGATAAATAAGTTTGACTAATTGAAATACTGGATGAATATCTGTACCACAGATAACAAGTAACATCAGTAACATCATATCACAAGTTTTTATCGACCAAGGTGGAAAACCATGTTTAAAATATTACCTCTGAAAGCTATGCTGGTCAGCTGAAAAGCAAGAATGTCTCAGGGAATGTGAGCTGTTTTACTTATTCTAACTGGTTGAAAACACAAGTGTGAATTGAGCGTCCTAGTAATGCACTCAGAATGGTTGGTGATGGCTAAATGAGATGCAAAGGTCCATGCCCATTTAACTTCCTCCTGTCCAGACCAGCATTGTGTCAACAACGTGCAACGAAAAGCCACAACACAGCACAACACAAGCCATCACTGATAGGCACTGTGATTGTCCTCATCAGAATGGCTCTGTTATCTTCAGAGCCTTACTGAAAGTCTTAGTAGTTTGAACTTCATGCGTCTGTACAAATCATTTTCCCCTTTTTTCACTAGCTTTTAAAATATTGCTTCATTTGCAAAAAATAAAAAGTTGTTGACTGCTTTACAAAGTTTCAAAAACCACTGAGCAAAAGTAATTACATCCAAACCATAGCATTTCAAGCATTTGCCAGAAGCTAAGGGAGATACTGCCAGGAACAGCTGGACTTCCTGCTTGAAACCTCATTAGCTAAAGAACTGTCTACCCCGCAGAAGGAGACAGCTAGCCAGGTACCCGTCACACAGAAGTTTCCTTAAAAAATGATTAACATATTTGCCATCCAGGAAATGTTCAATGATTTCATTCACATTTACCAATACTAACTATTTTTCATTTGGACAGAATTTCCTAAAGCCCAACCAACACTCACTGATGAAAAATGAGATGGACCTAGGTGAATGTTATGAACGTTAATCGTTTTAGAGTTAACTACTCCACTTGTCCTCCCTTTGTAGCAAGAAATGCTGTTTGTCTTTATAGTGTCATCTAGATCTCATTTTGAAAGTTAATTCATTCAAATGAGGATGGAGCTAAATAATGTTTATATCAGAGGCACACAGAGATAGTAAAAATTAGAAATAAGCTTTAAGAAATCTGCATGGAGTTACAGCACTTTTTCATAGGTATTATAAAGTCACATCCGTGAAGACTCAGTGTAAATACTGCTTTTTTAGTTTTACTAGACTTTTTGCATAAAATTCACTATGATTCCTTCCCACAGAGTAGAATTTTCTCAATAGTTTGCAGGAAACATGTGCTCATCCCACATCATGTGATCCCAGGCCGTTTGTCTTGTCTTGTCTTTACTCTCTGCTGCTGGAGAAGGCAGTAGCCCTGCTGTTTTGTATTGGCCGGAGAGGAGAAACTGCCTGATTGGCTGGCTGGCAAGTGGCTTCATTATTAGTTAATTTTTTTTAAGTTGGTAATTCCCAAAAACTAAGAAGAAAGAAATCTAAAACAAGTTTGAACAAAGCGGCTCAGACATAATAAGTAATGATGTTTGAGAAAACAAGGCTAAATTATTTTCTTTAGTCTGTGAATAAGACTTCTGACTCCAATGTCTTCGTCTGTCTATCCCCACCTTCTCTGGCTTCTGGCTCTATCACTGTGTCTCGGGGTCTAGGCCTGCCAGTAGGCCACAAAGTCACCGAGGGTGAGACAGCAGTGCTCTTTGACCATGAGAAGCACCAGAGACAAGCTGGGGAGGAATGTCCACTTTATTATGCACAGGTTATAGCTTTTAAAGGATAAGAAATGGCCCACCAAAGACACTGTCATTGCCTATATGACGCATCTATTTCCCTTGACCTTTGAGTCATGTACCATGTATATTCCCCTTGACCTTCTAGCCATGGTGGAGGTCACACTCCACATGTTGGCATGGGAATTGTACCTCAGGCCATGGGCAGGGGAGCTCTGAGTCACGCCCACCAGGGAGCTGGGGATTGGCCCCAATGTGGGTTTCAAAGTAGTAACTCATCAAATATTTTTAAAAAGTGAAATGAGAGTATTAAGTTTTGGAAGAAGAAAATAATCTGTGTACACTAGATACTACAGAACTCAAGGAGAAGCAAGGAGCATTGGATTAATAAGATTAGACTTTATACCTTGTGAAAATCACTCTTTTCTGGAAGTAGATGACAATGGACATGTGACATCCTAATATTTCTGTGGGTTACTTAAGGTAATTTAGGAGGCAGTGTTTTCAGTTGTCTAAATATAAATGTGATATTCATTTTAGAACTGTCGATGATGTATTTGGCGTTCAAACATCGGCAAGCAGAACAGTTTTCAAGCATTTAAATTCAGTGATTAAATTATGTAAATTTAGAAACAAGAAAAAGAATTCATGCAGCATTATTATACCTGGATGTCACAATTGTTGAGAAAAGATGGTAGCATTGAGATGTTGTATTCCACAAAGTGCAGAAACTTTGAGCATGGAGGTTTCATTGATGCAAAATTGACAGAACAAACACTTGCTTTCCAATAGCCTTTAAGGAATTATCTCCAAATGATTCCTAAATATGTTTTCTAACTGCCTTGGTTGATAATTTTCAACAATAGCTCATGCTTATACCAGCATATATTAATGATATCTAAATATCAAAATTGCTGTTTGCATTTTAAGATTATACTATAGATTTCGGCATCTTAATGTGAAGACTCCTAGCTTTTTTTTTAGGGTTTATTTATGTATTTGAAAGGAAAGGTAATACAGAGAGAGAGGGAGGAAGGGAGAGAGAGATATTCAATCTGCTGGTTCCTTGCTCAAGTGGCTGCACTAATTTTCAAGTGAGGAGTCAGGAGCTCCATTCGGATATCCCACACGGGAGGCAGAGGCACACTCAGCTGGGTCCCGTCACACTGCCTCCCACGTTCACTTGCCCCAACAAGAGAGCTGGTTCTGGAGCGTGGAGCTGGGGCTCGAACCAGCATACAATTACCGGATGCCAATGACGCAGGCAGTGATACAGTTTGCTGTGCCACAATGCCAGACCTGCTCTTTGCTGTTTTATACAAATGCATGGCTTGAAAGTTTACAAATTAGCGATACAAGGAAATTAGAGAGAATATAAGCTATGTTTGCTTTATATACGAATTTAAAGATTGCAACATAGTATCCAACCAGATATTCCCGTTTGCATCTGACTGTCCTGTAAAGGCATGTGTATCATCAAAAAGCATTTATGGGATTTCTGTTTGCTATGTTATTAAAAGAACTTCACAGAAATTACTAGAGCAAAAAGCCAGGAGAGAAAGTGTTCATGTATCTGGAGACACAGAAATCCCAGATGGTAGTGGTCAGAATATCCTTCTGTTTGAGCTGCATAGAGGCCACAAACACCCTTATCTTTTTATTTAATAATTGCCCCTTCCCCCTTATTAGCCATCCACAATTTAAAATCTTCCATCGTAAAAAAAAATCTCCCATCATACAGTGTAATGCTACAAGTAAAATCCTGAATCTAGAAGTGCTCATGGTAGAATTAGTAAGTCCTCAAAGTTATTTGGGTTGAATTATAACTAATAAGTAATACTTTCTATAGGAACGTAGTATTTTTGAACATGTAAGAGAAATCTTGGCCATTGTGGGATTCCTTCCTGAAAAACAAGAAAACGTAACAACCACAACAAAAAAAAAAACCCAAACTAGGCAAAGGCATACAAGTAACATTGTAGATGGAATGACCACACACAGAACAGCCAGCTAAGAACACTGGAGGGAAGTTTTTGCTAGCAGCTGCGTTTGGAAAGCTGTATGGTACAGCAATCAATTGACAAGATGTGAGGGAAGAGAAGAAGCGGATATTTACTTGGGTTTCCAATTAAGCTCCAGGCTGTGAAGCCTAAATGAGTTCCAGGACAGAATGCCGTCCTTGTATTTGAAGTGCTACCTGCCTCCCTGGGACCCCTAGGCATTTCTAGCTGCTGACTGACTGTAACTGCAGAGAAGGGTGGATGTGCCAGTACTTCCACAGGTCATTCCTGTGGATGTGAAGGACAGGTGTCAGTGATAACGTTCCTCATTCTGTTTGCCCCTGTGATATGTGTGTTCAGTCTTGTGTCTGCTGAAAAATTACAACAACTCACCTCCCAGAGGAAAGCTTTCTGGTGACATGAAGTAAATTTAGCTCATGCATTCATGGAAATAACACAGGTTCATAATGTAAATAAATATGAAATGCCTGTATGAGGGGATTTCAAAATCAGGTGGAAAATGGAGTTTTAAGATCACTTCATTCTGGTGCCCAAATTTCAGAGAGCTCAACTAATTACAATATTAAAAGCGTATGCTTTCAAACACTAGTTACATACTCAGATTTGATTTCCATGAATAGAGTTCTTTGCCATGCAAAAATGCTGGTGTCCTGGATACTACGCGGCCTGTCCGTATCTGTGAAAGTCAGGATTCCATGGAGATCCCAGCCCTTCAGCGCTGAGTCATCCTTTTCCCAGCTTCCTAAAACTGCTTCCATTGCTCTCCAGTTGGTAAACTGTGGATTTGGAAACTCAAAATTCTCTTTTTATCATCTTTGTCTTAGAGAGCAAAGTTGCTATCCATTACAATTGTTAGATTAAACCAAATATCGAATCCTGAATATTATAAGGTGACAGACATTTGAAATAAGACTAAAAATCTCCAAGGATAAACATGACTAATTTAAAAGAGCCCTGGAGGGCTTTTTTGAGAAAGTTCAAAAGCCTGATAAATGCCGCACTGTTATTCTATTTATCCCATAATATGGCACAAAACAGCCACCTCATTTCATCTTTCTTTATTTACAAAGCTACTCCCATTATCATTATATTTTATACCTTCTCAAGCTCTGAAAGATTGCTCCTGGTTGAGAGATTCATTAAAAGAGAATAATTATATTATATTTCACAAATTGGCAGAAAGAAAATGTATCTTTGAACAGTTCCATTACCCTGAACAGTTGCTCATTTCAGGGTTGAAGACAGGTCTATTAAGTACTTTCCACCCTTTTTAAACATGTCAAAGCTAACCATTAATACTGGAATTAGTAATTACATTCTGATCTAATGAAGGAAAATCAGCTGCTATTTGTAAAACTCAGTGTCTATGAATGAAATGCTATATAACAATATTCAGAGATTATTGGATAACAAAGGCGCTAATGGGCTTACAGAATCGATACAAGACAGCTGGGGATCCCTGCGTGCTCCCCACCCTCAGGTTCCTAGGAGGGTCCTTGGCTTCAACATTGAAAACAAGAAAATTGTGTTAAAGAACATGGTAAACAGCAGGCTGCCCAACAGATTGAGCAGCACTGGCTGCTGTGGAGGCTCTAAAGGTTCCAGGAAATGTAAGTTAATATCCAAGTGGGATATTTGTGTAGATGGTATAGCCATTTCCAGGAACTGGACATAACGCTTCTTTTCTTATGTGATCACTGTCATAAGTTAAATGACAGTCACAAAAACTGTCATGGCTTTGGGGAGTTTTGTTTAACTATGCTAATGCATTACAGTGAGGATACAAGGGGGCTAGAAGTTGCTGTTCATCAGGACACCATATTAGACCCAATGGATTAGAAACAGTTTCTTTGCGTGAATCTTTATTATGTTAACCTGGTTCCTGGTAGATGGGGGTGGGTCTTGGCCACGTATTACGTCAGAATGTTTTAGATACATATCTCTTCTGATAAAGGTCTTAGCAGGTTGGCCCTTTCCCTAAATACATCTCAGTCTGAAAGACTTTATAAATCGTGTTTTCTTAAGCAATAGAAATTTCTCTTGACAGAAAATAAAAAGTAAAATGAACTGATATCAAAGAATCCCCATTTTAAATTTAAGAGAAGTTTTGGAGTTTGTGTTATGGCACTGCAGATGAACCCAAGTGCTTTGAGCCCTGTACCCAGGTGGAGACGTGGATGAGGGCTCCTGATGGCCACAGTGGCCATGTTGTAGGCAAGACCTGTGAGTACCTCTTAGATCCGGCCTCCCACTGACACCCTGGGAGGCAGGAGGTGATGGGCCAAATGCTGTGGGTGCTGACAGCCACATGGCAGACAGGGCTGAGGCTCCAGGCCTGCTTCCAATTCCATCCAAACCCAGCCACAGCTATTGTAGCCATTTGGACAATCAACCGGATTGAAGCTGTTTTTCTCTCTCTCCATCTGTCTCTGCAACTCTTTCAAATAGATACATAAGTCTTTAAAAATTTTTTTTGATAGGATTTGTGATTAAAGGCATTTTCAAACTCAGAATCACATGCAATGAAATTGTGACTTTAATAGAAAATATATCTGGGACATGGCATTGCATATGTTAATGCTGGTGCTCTGAAAGAAGCTATTATTTGGGCCCAGCACGGCAGCCTAGTGGCTAAAGTCCTCGCCTTGCATGCACCAGGATCCCATATGGGTGCCGGTTCTAATCCTGGCAGCCCTGCTTCCCATCCAGCTCCCTGCTTGTGGCCTGGGAAAGCAGTCGAGGACGGCCCAAAGCTTTGGGACCCTGCACCTGCGTGGGAGTCCTGGAGGAAGTTCCAGGCTCCTGGCTTTGGATTGGTGCTGCACTGGCTGTTGCGGTCACTTGGGGAGTGACTCAGTCGACCAAAGATCTTCCTCTCTGTCTCTCCTTCTCCCGGTATATCTGACTTTCCAATAAAAGTAATAATAGAAAAGCTATTTGTCCACTTGCAAATGGACACTGATAATGTTCCTGATAATGCATTAATAGTAATATGTTAGTGCTGATTTTACCACACATTCTATACTTCTTGAAGAGTTGCCAAGGCGCAGTCGTTGCTGTGTAGTGTCTCCCTGGACAGTTGACAGTGTTAAAAGACCAGAGTTCCCAAGAGCGCACGGAGAAGCACGTGGTGATGGCAGCCTTCGTCCACCTGCAAAGTCCTGAAGGTACTCTTCAGATTAGAGAGCCGACAACCGCAGCAAATGTAAACAGCAATGTAAAAATGTGTGTGTCTCACTCCTCAAAGTGTGTGACTAGAATGTGCTGGCATGTTAACAGTGCTATTTTGAGTTGGAGATTGAATCTTGGGGTTTGTGTGTTTTTTGCAGTAGATACCCATTTAATAGTTCCTTTCTATTTTTTGATTGAATAAAATGATTTCTTAAAAGGGGTTCAGTAAATTCATTATCTCACTTGCTTTTCTTTTCTCACTTGTTTTTAAAGATAGATTTTTTTTTTTTTTTTTAAGATTCTGTCACTGTTTGGGTTTGGGGATTTTTTTTTTTTTTGGTTTCTCATGTCTTCTGTTTGAATATTTTATATAAGTTATCTTGTAAACATCACTTTTCATCCAAATGTACATATGAAAGTCAGCAATCAACAAAGAACCGTAACAGGTGTTCTCATCCTTGAGCAACAGAATGAATGTGCTGTTTATGGTGCAGACTGAAATTTAGCTTCCTGTGCAAGTCAAGAAACCGTTCTGTTATCTAAACCATCGCAAACAAACAAAGATGGAATAAATGAATTAGTGTAGGAATAAAAGTCGAGTTAAACTGTAAAGAAACAAAAAGACGGACATTTTAAATCCAAGTGGTGGACTTGGCTAAGTGTGGTTACTAATGAATACAAGTTCTGTGTTTTTGTGTACGCATGTGTGTCTGCGCGTATTCATGTTTGAATTATAAAGAAAAGCTAATGAACACGCAGGTATCAAACATAACAGAATGAAAGTATCATTTAAATATATTTTGGAAAACACAGTCGAAAAACTGGGAACCAAAGTATTTCTTTACTAAGAAAGTGGCCAAGAGGGGGGTAGAAGTTTTGTTTTCATTGAAAAGGAGATATAAAACAGTATTCCCCTTGATTCAAACCATCATGCCATTATCCTAAGGGAAGAGCGTATGGAAAAAGGTAAAGGAACAGAACATTGCTTCTCGGAGTGCTCTTCTATAACACCACTGGGAATCAGAAACATGTTCGTTGAATTTCATCACTTTTACTCTCCTCCCAGAGGGTGGTCATACCCCATCATAGTGCCTTTGCTTTTATTGTTAAATTTTGAAAGTCAGGAAGACAGAGTGACAGAGATCTTCCACTTCCACAGAGGTCAACCAGTATGAGCTAAACCAGGCCAAAGTCATGAGCCCAAAACTGAATCAGAGTTTCACCCACGGGTGTCGGGGACCTGCTGCCCCTTTTGGTGCCTGTCATAGTGACTGAACAAATCGACACAGTCACATTCCTCGGGATTCAGAAGACAGTGGCTTCTGTGGGTGTGGAGAAACATTTGTCTCAGTATCTACTGATTTTATGTAAGCTACACACACACCTGCATCTTCTGACCTCTCTTCCTCTCTTAAAATCATCAGGATGCATCCTGTGACCTCTATGCTATGCCTTTAGCGTATCCCCTTATACCCTAATGCCCCACTTCTAATCACTGCGGGCAGCTGAAGTGGAGCTCACTCAACTCTACCATGGCAGGTAAACTCCTGTATGAATGTTGAGGTCCATACAGACATTCCGATTAGTATTCCAGGATATTCAAAGTATGCACAGAATAGCCCCTGGAGAGCTTCTGAAGCACTTCCCACATTGGGCCTGCATTTGTGAAAGCTAACGGAGATGGGAAGTGACCTGGTGTTGGCCCCACAGAATTGGGAAGAAAAGTAAGATCCAGAGCCTGGCGCGCAGGAAGTGTTTTTGTGTAAAGTTTGGTGCTTCCTGTGTCTAAAGCAACTCTGTTCAGAAGCAGGGTCATTGTCACGTGGAAGCTCATGGACTCACTCAGGGAGACTGCAGTCCCAAGAGCTTGAGTGTCTATTCCCTCAGCCTCAGCTGCGTGGTCCTTGTTTTCCGGTTGGTGGTACTGTAGTTATGGTTGTTTTATGTAAATGGGGAAAAAGTCACAGGGCTTAAATGCAGCATGTCCAGGAAGTGAAATGAACTACTCACCTTCCTAATGGGTTTCATTCTCTGTGGACGAACCTGGCGGCAGTCATGTCTCGAGGAGCAGTATGTTCCTTTGAAGGATGGTTTTCTAAATTACTGCACTTGGCAAAAGTGGACGAGGATCACATTCTCATCAAACAGTTTGGAAAACTAAAGAAAAAAAGAGTAACCAACAATGTAGTTTCCACTCTTGTTGGTGTCTGAATCTTAAATCTAATTTTTTTTTCTACATGAAACTTTCACATGTATATGAAAATACCCATGTGATATCACTCCAAAAATAAACAGTGAAAACAATGAAGCTTTTAATGAACATGTCTTTCTCTTACTTTGTGACTTTCTTGAGTAACTGATGCTCTCTGTCTTTATTAGAAATTGGGTAGGTTGGACAAAACACAGGGATTCAAATGCTGAATGAAGGAACTCAGTTGGGCACAATTACCTTTGTGTTAAATGTATTTTCCCCTAAGTTTATAGGGAACTTTTGAAGATTGACCTGCAGCTTTAATGGATTGTGCCAGAAGCTACTTTGATCAGGAACAAAAAAAATGTCCAGATGCATCTAGATTTCCCATTCGGTAGCCTCCAGTGCCCCCCCTCTTTTTCTAGCACCGGCCCAAGTGGTCTTCTGAGGCTCTTAAAAAACATCAGGCATGTTGCCATCTCTGAACCTTCACAGTCATATTCCTTGTGCCTCCAGTGCTCTCTGTGGAAATTTTTATCTAGTTATTTCCCATTATTTGAAAGGTAGAGACATGCAGAGTTGTTCCATCCTGTGTTCCACTCCTCAAATATAGTAGCCAGGACTGGGCCTGGCCAAAGCCTGGAATCAGGAACCCCATCTAGGTCTCCTGTGTGAGGCAAAAACCTGTCGCCTCCCAAGATGTACATTAGCAGGAATTCGGAATCAGAAACCAAACTAGAACTTAAAGCCTGGGGATACAAACAATGTGAAGTGGCATTCTGACTGTGGCAGCAAATGCCCAACACCCTCCCCAAGACAGTCTTACTGCAAATCTTTACAGGGCTCTTCCTCACTGCTTTAAGGCCACTAAAAACATGTCACTGTTAGGTAGGCTCTTTTAGAAAAGCCTTTTCTTGACTCTTGCCTGATTTATCAAGCCATCCTCTCCCATCCTGATTCCCCCTTCCCTCTGGACATTATGCTTTTTAAAAGCATGATCACTGTAGTGAACAATGACACGGATGCAGAAACGCGCACACCTCATGCATGGGCAGTGGTCAGCTTTAGCCACGTGACCAAAGCCATGCAGCCACCCTCCCCAATCACCATCCCACATCACCTGTGCGGCAGAAGCCCCCAGTCGCATGCCCAGCCAAGGTCCTCACTTCCAACCTCGTGGATTCTTTTTGCCAGTTTTTACGTTTTATCTAAATAGCATCACTCAGCACCTGTTCATCAAAGCTGTCACTCCACAGCATCCATTGTGTGGTGGGACACTGTCCTGTTGACCTCACTGTACAGATTGGTTTATTGTCTAGCCTACTCTGATCTCTAAGGGCGTTTACCCTGATGTTATCTCCTGGCAAGGTATACAAATTCCATGATCCTAAAATAGACCTTATCCTAAATACTTTTTCCATATTTCCTGCTGTGAAGTTGTGCGACTCTGTGTGGGTTATGTAATCTGTTCCTGTAGGAATGTGTCCATCTGTGTTTTGAAGTTTATTGCCTTAAAATCGTTCCAGATATCCATTTTTTTTCTTTTAAATAATGGATTAGTCTTTAATATTCTGACTTTTCCGTAATTACATTAGCAATTTTTGTCCCCTGCTTTCTTTGGTGCAAATTTCACTTTTTCTAATGTATTTGGGTAGCTACTTAGTTCATAGATTTTAGCTTTTCTTCCTTTCAAACATGTGAGAAGACTTCAAAAAGTTTGTGGAAAAATCTGTATATACTAGAAAAAAATTACACAGATCTCACAATTTTTGCATGAAAATAAATTCTAATTCAATTTATTCTTTGATCAATACATTACTGTCTATAGTTGCTTGTGTTTTCAAGAGTTGATATTAATGTTGATATTAATGATTTCGTGCATAATAACATGGTGATTATGAGTATACCATGAATAATTTGAGGATTTTATTTGTGATACGTTCTATTTAATGGGCTACCATATTATTAGTTTTGTGAATTATGTTGTGAAAACGTGAAATAAGTATATATTTTGTGGTGAGCTCATATCTGTTAACTATATAAAGTTTGTTAACATGGTCATAAAATCTTTCTTTACCTTGTTGTTTTTATCAACTACTATTGTCAGTTATGGATTTTGTTACTCTGACCATAACTTGATATATTTTATTAAAGTCAATTTTCACTTTACTATGGCAGTCCTATGCTTTGGGCTCAGATCTGCTGTTTAGATGCAGATTTTATAGGGCCATTTTTATTGAGTTTACTCCTTTAATCACTGTGATCTATCCCTCTATATGAAGCCTATCTTTCTAACTGTAAGACTATTTTATTTTACTTTGACTAGTTTGATTTAGTAATTCTTACCTAAGAGCTTTCCTGATGTTTACTTTTGACCTATTTATCTGATTCTAAAATGTGGTTTTAATAAGAACAGACAGACACTTTAGTTTACCCATCAGAACTAACTCTTGTGGCTATCTTTAGGTGTGTAGTTCATTTATACGTAACTGCGATCAGTTATTATCTGTCATCTATTTACTTTGTTTCTCAGATACTGTTTTTGTTTGCCTTGCCACTTATTCTGTCGTCATTTTGATTAGGAAAATATATTTGATTAGTCCCTTCCTACAATTATCTTGCTAGTTATGCTTTTGACATGTATGTATGTGTCATATGATAAATCATTAGGATTAGAATTTCTACCATCACATATGATATTTGTATTTTCATCACACACACATATGTTTGTGTATATATTTTGTATTTCTCACTTTCCACGAGATGCTTGCGTTTTGACTGAATACACTTGAGTTCCCTGCCACATTTCGCCTCCGGCCCCCAGTAGTGAACCTCATCTGCCTTACACGTGGGGATCTGAGCAGCACTCGCAGCTGCAGAGCGTACCACCTGCAAAGCCCAAGAGGCCTGCCCATGTTGTGCCCCTGCCTTAGTGCTACGAAAGCCTACACGCATTGTTTTGTCTTCTTTCCGTAGTATATTCCAAGAACCTGACCTGGCATGTGTAGACTTTCAATAACCATAACATAAAAATGAATTCCTGAATCATAGAATTCATCTCACATAATCTGGAAAAATCATTATCCGCAGCCCCTCCCTGCAGCCCCAGCCCAGCCCAGCTATTGCAGGTTTTGGCAGGTGAGCCAGCAAATGGAAACTCTCTTTCCATATCTCTACATCTGTCCCTCTATTAAATAGAAAAAAAAAAAGAATTCAACAAGTTTTTCTTGAACTTGGAGTGGATTCCTAACCTACACATGATTTTGTAGCACTATGAATTAACAAGCTGGAAAATATTCATTGTCTGTGTTACTCATATTGCACATATTAACTTCTTACACAATATAAAAAAAATCATAGTTGTTGATCTCAATTTTGTAATAAAGATACTAAATTTCTAAATTCTTAATTGTCACTTGAAAAATTAGTTTTGCTCTTGGGTACAAATACTATCAGTTAGTTTCCATTGACAGCCCTTTGGGGTTTAAAAAAAAAAAACAGTGCTCCATGAAAAAAAATATAGCTTAGCTCATAACTCCAACACTGTTTCTTTTTTAAAAAAAAGTTTAACAGCTGCATGTGCGTTTCCTATTTTACCACAAAGAATGCTAACAAGATGTATTCAATGGGAATTTTTAATGACCTTTAATAGCTCATCAGGGCATTTTAATTTTTTGTAATTTCTTGTAATTCATAATGATAAACAATGCATCCACCACGAATACAGTTAGATGCCGCTTACTTCCTGCTAAGGAACCAGAAATTTTATACCACAGCGTTTCTACCACATCATTGCAAACACCAGCGAATGGGGGTAGGAATTGACAGTTCGCAGACACAAAACAGGCAACTGGTGTGTGGGATTTGCCAGTCGTCAAGGGTCACGATACTTGTAGGACATTAGCAAAGATCAGGTGCGCTGGTTCTGTGGTGCTAGTGACTGCATTGTGAGTCCGACATTTCGGTGTTATTTTGCTACCTATGCGTAATTCCACTGGGAGGGCTATGTGGTCAGACTGGGCCTCATGGCATCAATTTTAACTTGGACGCTCAATCCAGCAGTCCTGTCATGTTCTAAAAGTTCCTTTTTACCAAGTGCAGAGTTACTTGAGTCAAGAGACCTTGCATTTTTTTGGAAAAAAAACTTCGAGAAATTACTACTTTGTACTCTCATAGCATGGCTATGTTCTTCCCCGTGACAGGTCTGTCCTGGCTTTCAGCTAGTAATGCCCAATGAAAAGACAGAGCTTTGGGACCCTGCACCCGCGTGGGAGACCCGGAAGAGGTTCCTGGTTCCCAGCATCGGATTGGTGCGCACCGGCCCGTTGTGGCTCACTTGGGGAGTGAAACATCGGATGGAAGATCTTTCTCTCTGTCTCTCCTCCTCTGTGTATATCCGGCTTTCCAATAATAATAAAAAAATCTTTAAAAAAAAAAGTGAAAGAAATTAAAAAGAACAAGAGAGATTTCCAGGGGAAGGCAATATGCACATAATTTAAAAATGTTGGTATGGAAACATGAATAAAAGAAAATTAAAGAGCTCACAAAATTTTGAGAAAAATATTGTGATTTTATTGGAAAGTCAAATTTATAGAGAGAAGGAGAGATAGAGAAATACTATGATTTTAATAAATGTAAGCTAAATTTGTAATATAATTTTATACTCAAGAAAAGCACAATGGGCATACTAAATAATGTGTAAGTGAAGCAAATTAGCTAAATCTGTGAACATTTATATTAAACAATCTAGAGATCAGCTCCTATTGGGTGACACTCTGTGTTATAAATGATAAACATTTTTATCTTAATTTATGCATATCAGGAACTTTATTATCCTAATGAAAACTCCAGCGGATCTTTTCCTGTATACCTGTACAGCAGTCAGCTGCTCATCTGTCACTCAGAGCATCCTCTGGCCTCTAACCTGTACCGCTATTTGATTCTGTTCAATTAATATGCCCAGTCATACATTAGAAATGCTTTAGAACTTGAATTAAATGTCTTGGATGAAAGCTTATAATATCACATAATTTTCTATGGAAGACTTTAATTAATTCAAGTCTGAAAACATTAAATGACTATAAGCATTTCTCTGCTATTAAAGTCGTCCTGTTTCAGAAATTAGGGAGAGGTATAGTTGGAGGCAGTGATGAGAGTTCTCAGATACTGCACTCCCACTCTATTCCAGACATGTAATCAAGTATGGCTCATCACTATTTAGCCACTTTTCTGCTAATATTATTTTACTAATATTGTGAGCCAAGAGATGTGGTAGATTGAGGAAGGAAAAAGCGTGGAGAAGATAATTAGAGCAGCAGTTACGTTGAAGAATGGTCAGTGCTGTCATTATGAAGTATTAGGAAGGAGAAAAGCAAACCAGGGAAGGGACCGTGTGTTTTTGCTACTCTGAACACTACGGTGGGAGGCAGCGTACAAGGTCCTTCAATACATCTGCGGCAAGTGGAACTGAAAGATGCTCATTTCAGTGCCAAAAGAACTGGTTTATATTATTTATAGCTGTTTATATTGATGCCAGAAATGAAATTCATGAATAGTTTTTCAAAATATGCCTTTACAAGCACATTTTAGATTCCTCGTGTGAATGGATTTCATGATTTTTCTACCAAGATAAACTTTATTTTAATTAGATTTTCCGCAAATTTTTTGAAGTTCCTTCATATCTGTTTTAGTTCCTCTTGTATTCCAGGATTGAGCTTGAATCCTGGCACATGGCAATAACTTGCACACATCACAGGGACACATCCATGGTAATCTTCTTAAAGGGCAACCTTTTGTCGGTGAGGAAACTAAGACTTGGCATTGAAAATTTTATTCAGGCTCTTCAAGATCATACATAATAAAATTAACTTAAGAATTCAAATGCCCACAGATTTTGCTTCCTGTTTTACTCAACTAATGAGCTATCCAAAAATCTCACAGTTGTAAAAACCCAGATATGAACATGATATAGACATTTAATGTTAACATCTGATTAGATCTGCTTTTTAGTTGTTAGTGCTGGGCTTAAACTCCAAACACTTGTAAAAATGAGTAGTGCACCCTTCTTATCAGTCCAGTGTGTATCTGTTACCCACTGTCTTGACTCCTTCTCCCTGGGTGTATTTTATTTTATTCCATGACTAAGTTTTCTACTTTCTCCAGTCCACTTAACATAATAAGAATTTCACATGCAATATCACTGGAGTAAATGGAATGATTCTTGATAGGGCAACAGCTGCTCAAGATTGTTATCTGTGCTAGAATGAACTCAAACAATCTTCTCTGGGAATACTATCTGTAAGGGGGAAAAAGGACAGTATTACTTGGATTTCAGGTGAACTAGATGAGTGAATGGTGTCTTCACAACGCATCTCCTAGTGTTAATCCAGGTCTCATCCAGGCCTTTATCCCTTGAAGGTTCATCTGCTCTCACGCTCTGCTGTTCACATGCAAACCAACATCAACCATTTGAGACCAAATGTAGATGTAGACATCTGTGAAAACAAAGTCAAGCCATCTAGTAGTTTTGTCATGCTGACTCTTCAGAACTGGTCACACTTTGGTGTTACTGGAGAACCTTGTGCCACGTGACACGGGAAAGCCAGCCAGTGACTTGCAAGGTCTCTGGCAAGCCCAGAAACCGACACTGTCCTGACATGAAACTTCTACCGAGAAACCTTGTGGTTGGCAGCTAGGCCAGCCTAGGCCTGTGAGTAAATGGAGCTGTCATTGACATGATCAGAAAGCTTTGAATTTCAGCATTAAGCCACCGTCATCGTAACCATGTATCTTCATGCACAACAGTTTGCTGTCTTTAAAATCAGTTCATTCCAGGATTGACTACTTCATGTCAGCATCTTATAAAACGACCAGAAATTAAGTCTCCACTTTAATACAATCAAAATGAGGTAAAAGTGGCCAATGATGTTAGGAAATAAGTGTATGCTTTTTACTGAGTGACAAGTTTTAACCAAAGCTAGATAATTCTATAATACTTCCAAAGCAAGTCAGCATCAATAGTATCAATCCTTTAATAGCTTTCATTAGGCTTAAAATATGCCTACAATGACACAGATGCACCAAAATTTACTTTGTTCAGTGGCTGAGAATTCTGTAACATTTCTATTACAATTTGCAGAATATAAAAAAAAAATACTTTTTTTAAATTCTCAGTTTCAAAACTAAAAACCAAGCGAGTTGTGTGAGCTCTAGTCTTACACCTGGTCCGCTGCTCAGCAGCACTCACCAGCCAGTGGCCACGTATGAGAGTTGAACACTCCCCAGCAACTGGAGAAACAATCTGGGTTGTAGTGTGAAAAAAAGTAATAAACCGGCAATTTCTTTTTCCAAAGCTCATCTCATTACCTGACCTTCTGAGGCAGAAAACTAGACAGATGTGAATGCTATGAGGCTTAGCACAAAGTGGGGCTGTGGAATGCTGTGTATTATGACAACAAAATCTGGGAGTATTGCGGGAGTCAAAATGCCCTTAATGGTGCAATAAAAAAATCTATAAGATACCACAGTATAAAAATATGCTGTCTGACATTAACTGATGTAATGATGCCAAATGTGGAGCTTCAACAGCATAGGTGGGTCTAAGAAAATAAATAAAATAGAATTTAAAAAATAATTCATCTGAAAGGTAGTCATTTGAACTTGAAGTAAACAGGTAGATGCTACTTTATGAGTAAAGAATTACAGGTTGATTTGTTATTTTTTTAAGAAAAAAATGGTATGCAGCCTCCTTTGCTTGAAGTGTGTATCTGTGTTATTTCTGCAATAGTAAGCTATGTCGCTTAGATAAATAACAATAATAAAACAAACTGGAAGAATGAAGAAACACATTTTCTTCTCATCTGTTGTTTCTACATTAGCTGCCTCTCTTTAAATACAAGATGGACCTTTCAGTTCTCAGCTGAGCTTCATGGTGGCAGGAGAAGCGATTACAGCAAAGTGCGTGGACAGAAAGACCCATGGTCCATGTCGCACTTGCCACCTGAGGAAGCAGCTGTGGAAGGTGCGCTGGAGCCCTGCTGTGCTGCGATGCAGGCTGCCCTGTACTTCCACCCCAGTGTCCTGGCTGACTCTGGTCCTCGTGGTAGCCAGAGCCATGGTGATTCAATACATGTGCTCACTAATGGTGCAGCCAAATCAAGACCAGATTTGATCAGAGCCAAGAAACATCAAATAGAAAAGAAGAAAGAGAAGTCAGAAAAGAAATCAAAATCCAGCAAGTAAGAGCAGTGCGTAGTTTCACTTAAAGAGGAAAGAGGTACAGAGTGGAAAGACTCTGTAATAACTAAATTATGGCTTGCCATTATAAAGATAGAGCTGTTCAGTGATTGTGAAGATGAACATGGCTTTGTGTGAGCCATCCTCCCAAAAAATAAAACATCATACACTAACAGAGCCATCAAAACAAAGCTCATTAAAAAGTATACGTAGTTTCTCAAACAAAAATAACCCAATGATCATTTGTTGTATCGCAAATGAACTTGGTAATTAAAAAGAAGTTACAATATGAAATAAGGTAATTCCTTTCTTCGTTTGATAGTATCTCTAAAAAAATACAGAAGTGAGCCAGAAAAAGAATTATTTTGACAATTGACACAGGACACATACGAATTAAACTGAGATAATTCTAGAAAACTGGGCTAAGTAAAATCTATATTGTACAGTAGCACAGTTCTGATAGCAAAATAAATAATGAGTTCTTACACCATTCCTGCCATTTTAGTGGAGTATAGCAATTCTTAGAAATCTCTTGACGCCCTTCTCAAAATAGTTTTACTTGGCCAATGAATCATTTAATGCTGAGACGAGCAACTTCAAAGATATTACAGCCAATTTTGGATTAAGTAACAGGTGACATACATATCCATTATGTTTGTATCCACTGTAAATTAAATTTCATCACATAGGACTTTCTAATATGGAGGGAATAAATAAGCTGTTATGAAATAACTCGAGATAAACTTTAGTTTCCAATGACTGGTCAAAGAATGTGTCTCAGAAACAGTGATAATTAATCTGAGGTGGGAGAATGAGAAAATAATTATGACAAGCCAAATGAAAGTGCTTTCAGGAGCAGAAAGTTCAAGTGAAGTGGGCATGGATTTTGTCCCTTCAGAAGTCAGGCAGTATTGAGTGAGCCTGGGACTGCAGACAGCAGCGGTCCGAGAGAAGCCTATCTGTATGGAGGAACTTGGTCTCTGCAGAGGAAGGCATACCCATTGCACACGTGCCTAAAGACACTTGGTGATGTTTTTACAAAATGATCGCCTGTGGAAGCATCACCCAAAATGGACCATTGACAACATTCCAGAAAAATATCCTTATTTCTGCTGTCCAGTTGCAAGCTTTATGCCTGCAGAACATGGATTTTAACTATAAAATCCTCCTTGAGTCTCTCGGCATTATTACAAATAATATTACAGATATGCAAGGGTGTTTCATACTACCAGTGGACAATTGGATTTAAAAGGTAATGCACATCTTTAGAAACTTAAAAAAATGTTTTTGTTAATGTATAAATAGCAGATTTCATGTGGTTCATAGCTGGAATTCTAAGAATGTAATTATAGTTCCTCTCCTTTTATATTATTCACTTTCTGTATTTGCAATGATGTATTTTAATTTAATTTATAGTCACAGGCTCAGTGCTCCATTAAAAAAAAGAGTTCAACAATTAAAAGAACAGCAAGTTCACAGAAGAAATATAGACATCTTCTATAAACAGTAATCAAATACCAAGAAGTCAGTTTTACACATACACATTATTATTATTATTATTTGTAATCTGTATACTAGCTACCAAAAATCAGAGAAACCATGACATTTATCTTTTGGAGGATGGCTTATTTCATGAAATGCAGTGGTCTCCAGTTGCTAAAGACAGGATTTCATTTTCCTTCTTTTTATGGCTGAGTAGGAGACCATCACGCATCACATTTTCTTTATTCAGTCCTCAGTTCTTGGACCTCTAGTTGAGCACACGTCTTAGCTGCTGTGAACTGAGTGTATCGGAACTCTGTGAAGAGCCCTGTGTTCTTGAATGTATCTTGTGTGTTGGAATGAATAAAGTCATGTGGTGTCTCTTCTTCCATTTCTGGATTCCTTTCTTCAGGATTGTGTTTGACAGCTGTGTTCATTGGCTCTTCTTCGTTCAGGTTCGTTGTTACACGAAGGGTTGAACAAAAGGAGAGCATCAAGGTGGAGCCGCAGCCCTCCTGAGGGTCTGTCTGACTCTAGGAGGGTCTTTTCTGCCAGGAAAAGGGTCCAGCCCAGCATGTGGAAAGCACTGGGGACTCCTCAGAAGGAGGGAAATCCTCCTAGGGGCAGAGTGGCCCAGCTCCCCAGACCTGCAGGATGGCCAGATGGTGGCTCAGTTTCTTTGTTCTATTTTTGACTTCCTGAGATTTCAGATGTGGTTAGATACAAAGGCGCTTCACAAACTGGAATGTGATGGATCTTCAGAAATGAAATATGTGTAATAGTGAGACACAGTGAATTTCAAAAATTTTTGCACCAAACTCATCTTTTGATCTCACTCGCACAGACATTTGCCGTGCCCCCATATACGTGCCTGTGTGTGGTTGTATGCTGGGATGCATATGCAGCAGTGCTGGCTGATCGGGCTGGCCCAAATACTGAGCTCCTATTACCATAAATAAAGACCTCTCATTTATCTCTTTAAAACTACTGACTGCTTCTGTGAGAACAGATTTAAGCAGTCAGGTTGGAAGACAGGATGCAGATCAATCAATATTGCTGTTGTCTGCGCGACAGATGATGTGTTGGCTGTGTATGGCCTGTATTTTTTTTTTTTCAAGTAGAAATCTCCAGATTTGTCACTTGTTAGGATGTGTGGGATGTGGGAAATGGAGACAGTGAGACAGATACCCAAGGAAAAATCGCTTCTAGGGTCAGCCGTTCCTGTTCCATCATTACTGGCTATTCTGCTCAAATGAGATGTTCTTCTCTGTCACTGACTGTTTAACATTTGAATTAAAAATGTCGGGCTTTGGAAATACATTTATGCATGTGGCACAATAAATAAAACGTCAAGTATCACAAATAAGTAACTAAGAAAGCAATTTAGTCTTTTGCTTTTAAGATCATGGCTATTAAAATCATGTTAAATATATACAAATATATTGCCGGCAGTGTGTGGCCCATGAAGCCTTGATGCCTAATAGAGTAGGAAGGCTAAAATCCAATCAGATCTGCTTCCAGTTAAAGGATTTCCTCAAGAAAACCCATCTGGCTCAAACAAATGTCATCTTTGACTGATAAGCCAATGTCTAATGAATTTCTGTGCTGAGTGAGTCATTGAATTCGGCAGCCATTTGCTCCAGTGGAAATGAGGCACCTTAAAGTTCATTGTTGGTGATGGAAATAAGACTATTCAAAAGCAGGAAACTGCAGTCGAATGCAGCCAGCCAAGAGGCGTTTTTTATGAATGATGCGTTTGTTAAAGCTGGGTGTCTTTGAGAAAGTCGATATGCTGAAGATTGAAATCAAAAGTGGGAAGACTTAAAAACAATAGCAACAAGAGAATCCAATGCAGGAAGGAAAAATAGGCAGCTAAGTGAGCACTTGGATTTGACTGAAAGTATCTGCAGTGTTATAGAATAGTTACGCTTATCAAATAAATATATAAGGGTGAATTACTAATGAAAGTAAGTGATCCTTTTATATGCATATTTTAATTATAGAGTAAATGACCAACTTGTGGATTATACCAACACCATTCTGTTCATCAATCTACGAATCAATTATTAGCCAATGGGGAAAAGTCAGTTTGATTATAGGAGGGAAAGAAATGATGAAGCAAGAAGTGTGAAGTGGCACAGTGCTATTTCCCCTCAGCATTTAACATGACCTCTGAAATAGGAAATATTTTCCTCATAGGAATTGGTACAGTGGTACTCCTTGGAAGCTACACCGCAGCTCCGTCACACATTTTGCTATGAGTTTAGAAGTGATGGGCACACAGATCTAATGACCACATATCTTCAGAGTATAGGCAGTCATGCCGTGTCCCAGTATTATTACATGGTGCTGATTACAAGCTTGTTTGGAGGTTTTTAATTTTGTTGGTGAATTACCTTGTTGCTTCAGTAATCTTCACAGATGTCAAGCTCATATTTGATGAAGAGCCTTACATAGTCCTTTCTCAGTAGCAGGGAGTGGAAGGCATAGCTCGCAGGGTTGTGGGTGAAGTGTGAGATAGAAGGCAGGTGGCACAGCATCCCTAAGAGCCAGTGTGCTGTGACCTTTGCAGACCCCTTCCCCCTCCCACCCTCTTATCCATTAGGATGTCATGTCTCAGTTATTGGTTTAGAAAATGTTATCACCATGGATGTACTCTATGTGTGTGTGCATGCATGTGCAGAGGGAGACAGAAGCAACCTAGGGAGAAGAGGGAACGATGGGATGGAAGAGAAGCCAGAACACAAAGGCACCTGTTACAGATTCCCCTGGTTGGACACAAGCACTTTGATTGATGGTTTACACAGCCTTAGGCACTGCAACCAAGTCCCTCTTTCCCCAAAAACTCTCCCTCATGTCCCTGTAGTTTACTCATCCACTGTGATGCATTGGTAAAATTATTCATATAACAGAAATGTAATACTATAAATCATACAAGTTTATCTTCAGAATTATTTTTCCCTAGGAAGCACACATTTGTAATCAACCGGAAACTGTTTCAAAATGTCTGCTTTTCTACCTTCTTTTTCTGCAGTGTTTCACTTTCTTTGCTCCAACCCCCTAGAGTTTGCAAGGGTTAGTTAAAGGAAGCTGAAGGTGGGGAAGGTGACTGCCATGCCGGAACAGGCTTCAAGTATAGAAAGAGCTTTGGAGATGCTCTGTCCCGGAAACCATGAACAGGACGAATACAGATTGGCACAGTTGCTGATTTCATTGCCCTGAAATCAGAAAAGATTCAAGGAGCAACATGCTTTGCACAGGCTTCTGCCCGACAGATGCAAAATTCCAACTTGGAAAAATCATAATCCTAACATACTTTGGACCTCTAATGATCCTTTAAGAAATAAAATAGAAGTCAGATGTTGTGGCAGATTAAGCCAGCCGTATGGAATTCCCACATTCCATACCAGGAATACTTGATAGCAGTCTTGTCCTTGTTTCCAATCAAGCTTCCTACCAATGTGCGTGGGAGGTGAAAGGTGATGGCTCAGGTATTTGGATTCCTGCTACCAGGAAGGAAGATCTAAGTGGAGTTTATGGTGCCAGGCTTGGGCTGGCCCAGTCCCAGCAGCTGCAGTCATGTGAGGAGCAAACTGTAGATGGAGCATGTGTGTGTGTGTGTGTGTATTGGTGTATCACTCTCTGTCACCCTAACTTTTCAAATAAGTGAACATTTAAAATGAAGTTAAAGGAAGTTACATCTTCAATAATATGTTTACAAATAATGAAACAATGTAAAAAGGCTCATTGAATGAATATCTGGTTGGCATCTGGTTATTGTCAAAATGGGATCAGATGATGATGCTATGAGGCTTGTAGCTGTGTATCTCGTATTCGTGCGATCGTTTCTAAGCTCAGCTGATGTTTGTAGAGACCACTGTGTGCTGGGCATGCGTCTGTATGCTGGAAAACAGTGATGCTCACAGGAGAAATAACACCCCTCCTGCGTGAAGCTCTTTCCAGTGCCAAATGAAGCGCAACACGGAATGGTGGTGCCCATTGACAGATGCCCTCCGTATTACACTGAGTCATCCTGGGAAATGTTCTAGAAACCGCCTGGTCCAGGCAGTGTTAGGCAACTGTTTTAAAGACCGCTGAAGCCTGAGCTAAGTTCCTCTGACTTTGTATTTTGCCCTTTCTTTCTGACTCTGTCTAAGCTAGAAAGCCAGACCCAGTCCCGTTCACACCTGTATCTTCAGGACCACCCGTTAGAAGAACTTCAGTAATATTTGAAGGGCCACCAAACCATTTCATGGACAACAATAAAATGCATTACCTGTTTTCTATAAAAAAGAAAGGAATAGCATCTCTGTTTGGCAGGTCACAATGAACTGAGCTGGAGCAGTAGCACAAACATCTTTATTGTTGCTCCTAAACTCCTTCGGAACATATTTGCACTCCATATTCTGTCCTTTTCAGTGTTTTCCCTTTACAGTACTCCAAACAATAGCAAAGTTTCAATTTATTCATGAGGTCAAGAGTGGCACTTTTCACACCACAGTGGTAATCCCTCTGGAAACGCAGGATCTACGTGGTTGGCGCAGTCACGGGTGATGAGAGGCTGTCTTTGTTAGAAGTATTTGGGAGAATGGGGTGTAGAGCGTGTTCCCTCCTGCAGGAGCTCTCTGTCCTGGTCTTCAGAATGTGTGACTATATTCAGTCACTGAACCACTGGAGTTAAAGTTGCCAGTCAGTTGATTTTCAAAAAAGAGGTTATCTGGGTTCTGCCTGCATGTCAGCTGTAACTCCAAGAGCTTTGCTAAGTGGAAGTGAGAGTGGACAGAGCATAAGGCCGGGCAAGGGCAGAGAGAGTGTTGTTGGTGTCAGAGGTGCCAGTGAGCCCAGAAGCACAGTAGATCTCCAGACCCTGGAAAACACACAGGATCAGTTTCCCCTTCAGAGCCCCACAAAGGAAGGTAACCCACAAGCACCTGGGTGTCAGCCCAGAGAGACGTTAACTTAGAATCCTGAGCTGTAGTGAAAATGAAAATCAAGAAGTAAAAATGTGTACTTGAAGTCATACAAATGAGTGGCAAATGGCTTCAGCTCTAGAAAGCATAAAGGTGAGGCGGACAGGAGAATCGGGCTGCACAGCGTCCAAGAGGAAGGTTCCCGAAGATTCTGCAGAAGGGACTTCATGAGACTGCATCTTAGTCTAGCACACACGATGCAGCGATTGGAGAGTTTTAACCTGCAGGTTATACAGCACAAAAAGCAGGCCTGTCTTGAGGACACCACCTAGGGAAGCAAGCAGATGAAAGAGAGGCGGCCCCCAAAGTAAGGAATAGACAGAGGAAAAATACTGTGAGGGCAAGCCGTATGTTACCATTAACTATTTTTGGAGGTGATATGACAGATGATTTATGGATTTTTTATGAATCTCTTTCTGTCTGTCTTACAAGTTGCTTTAGTGTGCACATTGTGCATGATGATTTTTAAAAATGAAACTAAATAGCATAACATACGGGGAATGAGGCAACCACAGGTAGAAGATATTAGTTCCTATCCTGTCAAGGGGAGGGGACAATGCATGACCCACAAACTGAACAGAAAGTAGAAGCCTTAAGAACTCTTAAGTTTATCCGTTTACCTCCATCGTGCCAGGTACACACAGAAGCTAGGCACCTGCAAATTCACGCAGAGATTTTCATCACGTGATTTCTGAAGTATTCTTATTTTCACATAATTTATAAAAGAGGACTTACTGGGCTCGGCATAATAGCCTAAAGGCTAAATTCTTGCCTTGTATCCACCAGAATCCCATATGGGCACCAGTTCTAATATCAGCTGCTCCACTTCCCATCCAGTTCCCTGCTTGTGGCCTAGAAAGGCAATAGAAGGTGGCACAAACCTTGGGATCCTGCTCCTGGGGAGACCCAGGAAGAAGGTCCTGACTCTTGGCTTCAGATTGTCTCAGCTCCAATCATTGAGACCCTTTGGGGAATTAAGCTGTGGATAGATCTTTCTCTCTGTATTTCCTTCTCTTTGTATATCTGCCTTTCCAATTAAAAAAAAATCTTAAAAAAAAAAGAAAACATAAGTCTTATGTCTTGCTAAATCTTCAAGAGTTGGTTTGTGTCATATGCATTAAAGCATATAGTTTATTGAACCTCATAACATTTGCACACAGCAAACAACAGGATACAAATAAAGTCCGCTTTTGGTGTCTGTTTAGAGAGTGTGTATCAATCTGTGCCTCTGAGGTTTTGCCTTTTGTCTCTTTTCTCTCATCCTGGGGTGAATTTACATGCAGTCACTTGAGTTTTCTTGGATTATGGGTGGGCTATCCCAAAAACCCAAAATGCTGAACGACTTGTTTTCAACCTAGCATTTGGCAGCATGTAGAACGGCCTAACACATAAACAGAGATGGCGAAATCACTGCTTCCTGTTCTTTCTTTAATCAAGTGGTTGCCATTGTCAAAAACAGCACCTCTCAGAAACCCAACTTCAAAAACAGAAGCCTCTCATTTCATACCTTGAAATCAAACAGCAGGTGCAAGGGGCACTCTCCCAGTGCAAACCGGTTCAATAGTTTTCTTGGGATAGCAGTGCAATTCATCCAAAAGTAAGACCACCTCTGGATCAGAATTAGAATGAGCCATTTAATAAAATGCAGTGTTACCTGCTGGCTTAAGGATTGATATTCCCGAAGATGGAATGGTATAGATTTGTCTGCAAATTGGTTTCCTATTTGAGGACTCAACAGCACTGCTAAAATATGCCTTTTATTTTGTGACAATTGATAAAGAAACAAATCAGCAGCTTTGAATTGTAGTCAATCCCTGCTCTGAATACAAGTAGATACAGTTGGGCTGACACAGAATTGGAGTGTTGCTGAGACACTTTTCACAGCTTGAACTCGCATACGGCGCTGTGGGGAGAGCAGGCTCACCATGACCCGTGCACTGAGTCAGTCCTGAGGGTGCAGCGCCATTTTGCAAGGAGAGACCCAGGAGGAGGCCCAAAGCCAAGCCAGCCCCAGTGAATCATTTCATATCCACCACAGATTAAAATGAAGGGATTGGAATCTTTGAATTCACACGTTACAATTTATACCTTCCTGAAAGACAGTCATGATTACTTCTTTAACCTCAAACAAATTAGACCAAAACATCTTTTCAGGAATACAAAGGAATTGTCGGGCTTTCCCACTGCTTCCCATATCCTTGATAAGTACAGCGTGCAAACTTCAGAAGTGAATATTTGTCCCCTCGAGAGAGAGAGAGCGTGCCTTTTTTGTAAAGAAATTGACAGGAAAGTTGCCAGTAGAGGTAACTAACAATTTCCAGAAGTTAACCCTATCAGAAACTTAGATTAGCTTCTGCCTCTTTGTCCTTTATTGTCTGAAGCGATGATGAGTTCTGCTGCTTACAGAAGCAAAATGTTCAGGGCACCAAGATCGTTGGTGCCAACATATAGGCGATTTTTTCCTCATAATGGCAGAATTTTCTGCTTACACTTTGCAATTCCCCCTGGATATATTCCTGGAAATTACAATAAAAAAATCTACCCCGAGTATCTGAGAATAACATTTTAAAATCAGGACTTTTATCTGGATGCTAAAAAGATGATATCCCTGCAAAATTTTCCCACAAAATAAACATGACCTAGAGCATCAACAGGTGCCTTCAGAACCACGGATTCCTTGTGACAGCCATGGGAAGAATTCATTCTGAAAAGGATTCAGGATTCCCAGACCAACTCAGTTTGGGGGATTATCAAGAAAACACCCAAAACTTGAGAAGACACTGTAAGCTCTTTTTACTTCAAAGCAGGGTAGGTTTTTGCACACTCAAAGCATAATTGCTATTCTTTCTTGTTTCTGGGCCAGGCATGACAACATTTCTTGAGTTTACAAGAGGGGAATTGTTAATATTTCTTTTCTCTATGCTTCATTGAAGGATTCTTAGCTGTTTTCAGACAATGTGATACTTCAACACTTCTTAGTACTTCAGGGAAGGCACCGGGAATGTGGTATGAGTGTACGATTTCTCGAACACAAATTCATCCATCAACTAAGTCCCTCATCTAGGTCCATCTTCTAAGTAACTGTGAATTGAACAGTCCTTACCAGAGTCCACAACTGCAAGCGGTTCCTCCTCCTGTCCTCTCCATATACCTCCTGTGGGGGATGGTGTGCTAGTCCTCATGGACTGCCCCATAAGAGTAAAGATCAGCTCATATCCCTGCGACAAGACACTGCCTTTGCCCCACGTCCCGGGTGGATGCTGTTGCCATCAGACACGGTCTTTTTTTTTTTTTTTAAGATTTATTTATTTTTATTGCAAAGTCAGATATACAGAGAGGAAGAGAGACAAAGATCTTCTGTCCGATGATTCACTCCCCAAGTGACCACCACAGCCGATGCTGTGCCAATCTGAAGCCAGGAGGCAGAAACTTCCTTCCGGGTCTCCCACACGGGTGCAGGGTCCCAAGGCTTTGGGTCATCCTCAACTGCTTTCCCAGGCCACAAGCAGGGAGCTGGATGGGAAGTGGGGCCACCAGGATTAGAACCGGCACCTATATGGGATCCCAGGGCATTCAAGGTGAGGACTTTAGCCACTAGGCCACAGCGCCAGGCCCCATCAGACACAGTCTTAAAGAGCCTCAGCAGGGGGCTGGGACTGAAGTGCAGCAGCCAATACTCAAACCAGCTCCTAGGGAATACCAGCATTGCAAGCAGCAGCTTAACCCACCTACCACAGCAGAGGAAAGCTCTCAGATTTGATAGGTTTCAGATCATAAGTGAAGCCTCAGACGTAACCCTTACAAGCGATGTTCAAATTGGAAAAAACATTCATGTCATCTGATCATTCTCTGTAACTCAATTCCTTGTCTTTCACAAGAGGATCAATCAATCAATCTCTCTCCTTTTTTTTTTTCATTCTTAATGTTTCCCAGTTACCTTTCCAGGAATGCAGTGGAGGTCTCAGACTGCATGGAGGAGGCACAGGGTTTCCCCAGAGCTTGTGTTTGACTTTCAGGGTCTGGCCAGGGCCAAATCTTGATGAGACTGGTCTGAAAGTAGCATGGCGGGGGCTGGGAGAGGTGTTTTTAGGCCATTTGTGTGGTGACTGCCAGATATGTGAGGTGTGGATCACATTTGATTATGTACACATCTTGAATGTGAACTGAGAAAGGTCTTTGTAGTTCAGGTGGAGCCCCGGAAGAAGAGCATAGAGGATAGAACAACACAACTTGGGTTTTCCTTGGTAAACACAATGGACTGGCAGTCTCCTTTGCTTCATGAAGGTGCTCGCTCACTGGAGGCTGAGCGTTTCTTCAGCCACTTTTCTCCAGTAGAATTGATTCCTTTAGAGTTTTGTTTTGCCTATTTGTTTTATCATTTCCTTAGATATTTTTGCCTTGTTTTATTTTTAAACCACAGTAATGGAGAAAAGAAGAAATAGTTTTAAAAACCAACACAGTGCTTTCTATGACTTGGGTGGAAATTTGTGATATGATTTCAAATTGCTTATGACAAAATAATAACCTACACAAAGTATGTTGTAAGCTGTAATGGTTAACTTCAAAGTATACTGTTAGTGTTATGAAGTGCTTGTTTTCATAACAGAATTTTACTGTGATGCATAATGTAGGTACCTACTGGATCAAATATAGTTTTGTTCACAAACTCGCTGTGTTTGTGACACAGTCAGATGTGTTTGCTGTAGATGGCAGGCAGTGTCCTTCCGTTGCACACTCTGCATTGCACTTCTCCAAGTTCACGGACATGAGAGCATTTATTGCTCTAGTCAGGCTGCCCTTTCCACTCCCTGAACAATAATGGCAATTAGATGCTTTTCCAAGCGTGAATCACTACTACAGCATTTCAGAATAAACTTAAAAATGTACATAATACATTTTGCATTTGCTATTACACCCATCAGTTGTCTTGAATTCTGTAGTCATTTTAAGAGCCTACTTTTGTAATAAATAATGTGCTTTGGGCAATTAGGAGAAGTTTGTTCTGAGGTTCAGAAGAAGTGTGCCAAAGAACAGCCTGCTATAAGCAGTGTCGCGGAAACGCTGTCACCATCATCATGTCTTTTTGTATCATTGTGTGTGCGTGAAGGAACACATTCCTGCGCATGCTCTAACAAGCAATGCGTTCCAGACCAACAGGGCATGCATTGTGCACTGTTCTTTCTGGGAGCATGCATAGACTGACCCACTGCAACATGTTTGATTGTACCTATCTGCAGGGAGATTTCTGGCCAGCTGTTTGGTATACATTGATTTAGCCACATTTTTATAAAAATAGATTTCTTGGGCCCAGCACGGTGGCCTAGCGGCTAAAGCCCTTGCCTTGAATGCCCCGGGATCCCATATGAGTACCAGTTCTAATCCTGGCTGCTCCACTTCCCATCCAGCTCCCTGCTTGTGGCCTGGGAAAGCAGTTGAGGATGACCCAAAGCCTTGGGACCCTGCACCCGTGTGGGAGACCTGAAAGGAAGTTCCTGGCTCCTGGCTTTGGATTGGCACAGCACCGGCCGTTACGGTCACTTGGGGAGTGAATCATCGGACAGAAGATCTTTGTCTCTCTTCCTCTCTGTATATCTGATTTTGCAATAAAAATAAATAGATCTTTAAAAAATAGATTTCTTTATTTTCATTGCAAAAAAACAGATTTTTGCAGGAAGGAGAAATGGAAAGAAAGATTCTCCATCCGCTGGTTCCTTCTCTATTTGATCTCAGTGGCTGGCGCTGAGCTGATCTGAAGCCAGGAGTCAGGAGCTTCTTCCAGGTCTCTCACGTGGGTACAGGGTCCCAAGGTTTTGGGCCATCACCTACTGCTTTCCCAGGCCACAGGCAGGGAGCCGGTTGTGAAGTGGAGCTGCCAGGATTAGAACCAGCACCCATATGGGATCCAGCCGATGCAAGGTGAGGATTTAGCCATTGGGCCATTGCACCAGGCCCTTTGATATATCTTAGGTACAATGATGGCAGCATGAAGTGAATTGCCTGTGGACTAAGTAGCAACCAAAGACTCACTTTGGCTACTTTATTAAGATAAAATGATTAAAAAAAAAAACAAGAGATAACAGTGGGATGAAAAAGATGGATGGTTAGCAAGGAAACAAAGAAAATGTGGGAAAAATACATTGGAAGGATGGAAGTAGAAGGTAATGAAAGTTCAGGGACTCATTTCTTCATCTTTTGCGTAAGATCAAGTGTAATAGTGCGAGGAGTATTGTTTTTCCCTTGGAACTCTAAGATTGGGTGGAAGGAAACAGCGGTGATTGTCAATTCGGAATCAACTAGGAATGATAACATATCCTTTCAACCAATACTCAAGAGACTTATTTTCAAGTTAGTCATGTAAATTCAGTCTGTCAAATACTCTGTAGACATAGAACTAAAAATTATTTTAAAACACACATCATAATCCTTCACTTACAGATCACCATCTAGAGATATTCCAGTAAAAAAAGAAAAATGGAAATAGACCTCACCTACGTATTTTCAAGAATTTTTTGCAAGTCATTTATACAAAGTGGATAAATTTCCTGTATTCCAGAATATAGATTATGGAATGGAGTGATACCCCCCCATCCCTCCCACTTGTAACATTTCCCACTCACCACACTCCTTCCTTTTTAAAAACATTTTGCAATGGTATACTTTCACCTTGGCGTTTTACAAAGTATACCATTTTACAATGATATACTTTGCAATCACAGGAAATTTCAGCACATAATAAGTAGAAAAATTCTAATATTTTACAAGAGTATAAACAAAGACTATAAACCATAAAATAGGGGAAATCCGTTGAGAATAAGATCTGGGCAGGTAGAGAAAGGAAATCCCAGAGCCTTTGGAATTGTTCATTAATTAATTTAATTAAAAACCTCAAAAGGTCAGTCTTACTCATACAGATTACATTTTTTAAGATTTATTCATTTTTTTTATTACATTGCATTATGTGACACAGTTTTATAGGTACTGGGATTCCCCCACCTCTCCCCAAACCCTCCCCCCATGGTGGATTCTTCCACCTTGCTGCATTGCCACAGTTCAAGTTCAGTTGAGATTCTTTCATTGCAAGCATCTAACAAGCATAGAGTCCAGCATCTTATTGTCCAGATAAGTTCAACTGCTTTTTGGGGAGACCATCTCTGGTCTGAAGGTAGAGCCGGTAGAGTGTCGTCCTGATCAATTAAAAGCCCTGACATAACATCAGTAACAATTTATAACGTTATGGAATTAGTGGACATAGTATTGAGTAACCAATATGTTAAAAAAAATGCAAGTTCTTAACCACATGAGATTGAGATAATATTACATTTTACAGGTGCTGTTTTTCATATTGACATCATTTCATCTTAAATTAAGGCAAGCATGTGGTATCTAACCTTTTGGGATTGGCTCATTTCCCTTAGCATGATGATTTCCAGTTGGGTCCATTTGGCCACAAAGAACTGCATTTTGTTTTTTTTTAATAGCTGAGTAGTATTCCATGGAGTAGATGAACCATAGCTTTCTTATCCAGTCTTCCGCTGATGGGCATTTCGGTGGCTTCCATGCTTTTGCAATTACTGATTGTGCTACTACGAACATAGGGGTGCATGTTGGTTTCTCGTGAAACAGGTGTTCTGGATATATTCCTAGGAGTGCTATTGCTGGATCATACGGTATGTTGATTTTGAGTTGTTTGAGTGTTCCCCATACTGATTTCCATAGAGGCTGCACCAACCTGCAGCCCCGCCAGCAGTGGAGCAGGGTTCCCTTTTCCCCGCAACCTCGCCAGATCCTAGTTGCTGTCACGAGAAAGCACTATCAACAACAGAAACCTGTACTTTCCGTTGATGCATCTCATCTCTCACACACGAAAACAGCTCCACGTGTAAGTCTCCTTCTTAGCTAATTTTACCAACACAATAAGAATGAAATACTGAAATTTATTGACTGCCATTAGAGATGTTAGCTGCAAAAGATGACTTAAATATGCCTGATACAGATCTATCCTGTGTGTTCTTTGTGTCTGTACGTTCTTTAACTTCTTTCCACATACATAGAACCGCCTCCTAAAAATGTACATGAAAATGATTTCAATAGCAAAAAGTATTGATTACGATCCCAAGACACATATTAATGTTTGATTGAGATACAACTTGAGTGAATAGATTCAGTTTGGTGTGACCCATCAGTATGTCCAGCCCAGTATGTCTCATCCATAAAGGAGATCCATAGATGTGAGGCTTTCTTCTGAGAAAATCTCTCGTTTGGCCTCTTCTGAATGACTGCATGTTTAATATTGCTTGTCCTTATTCAGACTCAGTCCCTGTTCACATAATGCCCAGAGAAGATCGACTTGTGGAGCAGCTGACATACCCAGTAGAAAAGTCAGTAGTAACTGTGCTACAGTCAAACAAGGGCTTGCTCCTAAGCAAGTCCCATACTTTGCTCATGTTGGATCACCCACAGTGCTATGTGTTAGACCCTCAGTTTGGTTAAGGTATCTTTATTTACATAAAACATCAAGAAACATACATGAAGAAGTTGGTAATAATCAAGCTGTTTTGATTTACTGTAAAACAGCGATGGTCTTTAAGGATGCCAAGTGAGAAGTGGCTAAGTAATGTTTGGTAGGACATTCTAACACTTCAAAAAAAAGAAGAAACATTCAATCTTCATTGACGCAAGTTATTTTCTCTAGGTGTTGGTTGTATTTTCTCATATATTTTCTGCATTAACCCTTGATCAGATATATAATTTGCAAGTACTTTTTTTTTCATTTTAAAAGCTCTCCTTTCATTGTGTTCACATTCATTTGCTGTGCAAAATAGTTTAGTTTGTTACAGTTCTGTGTTAGTTTTTTTTGGCCTGTGCTTTTGTAGTCCTATTTGGAAATCAATGCTTGCATCTGCACTATGCAGTATTTTCCCCATACTTTAGTTTAGCTGTTTCATTCTTGTGTTTAAGTTCATTTCGACTAGTATATGCTGGGAATTAAGAAAAAACTTCCCATTCTTCATCATATATCCAGTTTCTCCCACACATCTGTTGTATAGACCTTTGCTGAAACTCAAGTGGTGTAAATACATGGGTTTATTTCTGGACTTTATATCACATTCCCTTGGTTCTTGTATCTGATTAGAATTGCTCGGTAATATATTTTGAATCAGAGAGGTTGATGTCTTGGTTTTATTGATTTTGGTCAAGTTTGTTTTTGCCTGTTCAAGGTCCATTTTGGTTTCATGTGACTATAAGGATTGGTTTTTTTTTTTTTTCTGTGAAACTGCCTTTGAAAATTTGGAAAGGATTACATTGACTATATATGTATTACTCACAAGACTTATTACTAGCCAAATGACTCATGAAAAAATTCTGTATCGGCAATTACTATGGAATTTCATATGAAAGCCTTAATTAAATATCACTTCATACCTGTTAGAATGTCTGTTCTCAAACATGTAAATAATAGCAAAAGTTGGCATGGGTGTAAGGATAATTCTTGTTTGATGTTGTCAGGTGTGTAAATCAGTACAGCCAACATGGGAAAATGTTACGGAAATCCTTCAAAAAATTTGATGTAGGTTTCATATCTTACCAATCAATCCTGTTTATGGTTATATAGCCTGAAAAATGGAGATCAGTATAGTAGAAGAGATAGCTGTGTTACCTCATTCATTATAGTCAGTTAATAGAAGCAAGTGTAGGGAATCAAACTCAGTGATCACCAGTGAATGGACAGGACAGATAAAGAAAATGTGGTATACACACACCAGCCTCAAAGGAAGGAAAGAAGCCCTGTATCAGCCGTGGGAAGCGCGTGAAGCACGCTGCACTGATGCGGGAAGCTAGGCACACAGGGTGGACGCCACAGCCCCTCGCTAGTGTGTGTGATCTGTAAGAGTCAGACCCACAAACAGAGCATGGAACATAGTGGCCAGAAGCCGGTGGTAGGGAAGAGGGAAATAAGAGGGTTGGTCACAGGGTTTTCTCCATTAGAACGAGTAGGTTTGGAGGTCTGTTTCCCAGCAGGGTGACTGTGATCAGCAGTAAAGCATTACAGAGTTCAGAATAGCTGAAGAATCTGTTTTCCAAATGTCTCACCCAAAAGAGATCATGGAGGTGATGGATCTGTTAATGTTTGATGTAATAATCTCTCATTGTGTACTTGCATCAAATCATCACAGTGCATCCCATAAAATTATATAATCATAGATTTATGACTGCATAAAAATAACAGTAATATATGTATATGAAATAAACACTAATTGAAAGAGGAAATTAAAAAACAGAATTCTATTTAGTCATTTAAAATTCTTGTTCTATTTTCTATAAAATGAGGCTTATGTTAGTTTCTAAATCATTTCATTTTAATGTTGGCAGAGAGAATTAATTGAAAAGTAGGTAACATAGTCTGCAGAAGTCAATGATTATTTTTACAGTACTGAATATTATCAAGGAAAAGATAGAAATCATTGATAAAAGTACAGCCTAAGCATCATCCATATAATAATTCAGTATGCATCTTACAGTAATTTTTCTAATAGATTTAATTTAGATGATAGGCTATTACTGTGTATCTAGTGCATAAATTTCACTTAAAAGATTCCCTTGACATTCCTTTCTTACCATGAATATATTTTTAAAATAAAATATTGCAGTGGCGTTGTAGCATTCCATTCTAAAGGTGAAGCATAATAGATTCAACTTGCTTTACAAGTTTTTATTACCTGAAGTAATACTTCTTGAAAAGCAGATACAGCAAACTTTTGGAAGAGGTTGGTTTGACAGCATCATGCAGCATATGTATGAAAATGCTTAGTTTTACAGTTCAGCAAGAATTACAAATTATGATGGTTGAGTGCCTGTTTCCTAGGGTATGGAGAACTATGTATTGTCATATTAATAATATTTCTGTCACTTAATAGTGAGATAGCAGATCTCAGCAGGGGCAGATTACACACAATTGTCCTAAGTAAAGGAATAGTAAAACCCCAGCTAGTCACACCACGGGAATATGAACTTGCTGCCATCTACTTGTTAAATATTAAAACAGAGTAAAATATTCTCCATGAACTGTATAGGGCGTGACACTAGCAACTGGAGGTATGAACAAGATTTCAGAACATTTTGGGATTAAGTTCATAAAAAGCATGAACAGTTAAAAGAAGAATGAATACCTGCCAGTCTATTTTGTTGCTTACAATTTTTATCTTCCTAAATGCTGACTGGCCTCATCCTTGAGCCCTGTTTAACTCTGACTTGGTTTTGTACGCATGTTGCCCAGCCTCTGGAGTCCTTCTGGCCGCCTGTTGGCAGGACTTCACTGACATTGTGTAGTTGTTCAGCTTAGCACCAATGAGTCTTCTTGATTTTTGTCAGGAGACATTATTTGTTTTCGTTGTTGCATGTTTTCTATCAAATGTCTGAAATGGAGCAAGCATGGCCTTTGTAAACAGGAAGAGACCCCAAGTGAACGGTGACATTAAAGCGTTATATGCAGGAGCATCATTTGGTTTCCTGTGCACTTGGTGCAATTAAGTGCAAGCTGAATGTTACTATCCTTTCTGTGCGAATGGAAAAATCTTCAAAGAATTAATAGACTCATGTTGAATTATGGCCAAGGAATACTTTGTGCCTCATTGTTTTCATAAAGAATGAACATCTACATTCAAATATGGCTTCAAGAAGTTTTCAAACAACAAATTAAAGTTACTTATCTATTTAATTGAAAGACAGAGACAGAGAAACAAACAGCCGGAGAGGGAGAGGTCTTCCATCCTCTGTCTCATTCCGCTAACGTCCCTTATGACTGCCTGGCCTAGGTTGAAGCCAACCAAGGCCTTCCATGTGAACAGCAGGGACCCCAGCACTGAGCCATTGCTGCCACTGTCCAGGGTGTGCATTCCCAAGAAGTTGAAATTCAGAGAGAGGCTGAGACTCCAGAGCCTAAGCCTTCTGCTCTAAGATGTGAGCGTCCCGAGCAGCATCTGACCTTAGGCTGGCTACCAGTGCTCAGCAGGTGGTGTTTGGTACCAGGTGATAGCAGCCCAAGCTAACATATGTAATGACAGAAAAAGTGCAGAAACAGAAAGTCAATAAGCAAAGTTCAAAATGACAGGGTATAATGACGGCAAGCTATATCAACCAATCATTAGGCAGTCTCTGTGCTAATTCCACTAACTTCAAATGTTAGGAATTATTGAAGTTTTTTTTAAAGAGAAGGTAACCTGGGAAGATCTATGTTATTGTGAGAGAAGCCTCTCCAGTTGAACGACAGTAGGATTAGTGGTTAAGATTTTGTAAGAGAAGTTTCACCAGTTGTACAAAAGTAGGATCAGTGGTTGTGAAGAGGCAATGTAGCATATGACTTAGAGGCTGTAGCCAAACACAGAACTCAGGGCTGCGTGTCACCTTCAGGGAGCTTCCTTGATAGCGCCAGAACCCAGTGGAAGAATATGAAGCATAGAACTGTCACATTGTTCGGAGGAGGTAGTGGGGGCCAAGTAGACAATGAATGATCACATGAACAACCACTTCCTTCCCCAAGTCCTGGCGTGGTCTTGAAAACGAGCAAAGCAAATCATGATACTGTCCTGTGAGCCAACGTGCTCAAGTCCATCCAAGAGAACATTACTGGGTGAGGTCTTGGGAAATCTGTCACACAACAGTGAAATATACACATGTATCTAGTAACTCCCAATCCTCTAATGGATTCCGCATACTGACGTATTGACCATCCATGTGTGCAATGAAGAATTACTGATGATGTTCACATAACTTTTTTACATACACACAGATGCCTACTCACTTCAGTAAAAATGACAATAAAAGACAAAAATGAAGGGTGAAGCTAGTCACCAGTCTTTAGTGACCAATATCATGTTATTGCAGTGTTTGATGATGTGTTTTCAAAGACAGTAAAGGACCTGAGCCAGTGGAGATAGCCATAGCCTTTGTGTATACAGCTGTCATTCACTTACAGTCTATTCTCTGAACCTAGCCACACAGATACTCATTCATGCACGTTGTCAGTTCACTGACATACAAAATCATTGTCGAAACCAGTCCTTCCGTCTTGTTGTCTCTGCAACAACTGTGTACAGTCGCAGGGTCCACATGCTTGATACCAATGTACTGGCTATGACTCTAGAGCAAAGAACTTGAATCCGTAAACATCCAGTGTACATCAGCTTCGTGTTCTTACTCGTGTCACATCTGAAATGAGAGTGCAAATATACAGTCATGTGTCTTGTATCTTGAGGATAATTATGAACTTTATGAATTCAGGTATAGTAGTGAGATGAACATAATGGATTGTGTCACCTTTATTTGCTGGTTCTGATATATAACATAATCTGTTATCAAAAACATCCTTTCATTTAACTCCTCTGCTGACTCCACAAAATAAATAGTTTGCTCAATACTAAAAATCTAGAAACAATATCCTTTCAATTTCAAAAGTTTAATTATTCAGACAGGATTAATAATTGGAATTCTTGCATGTACATATACCAGGCTTACAACCATTCCTGCACGGTAAGTGAAATTGTTACTGGTTAAAAATCATCATGTGTTTTATAAATATCTCCTCATCCTAAAGGGATTTATGTTGTTTCACAAGAACACGTGGTTCTGAGAGAAAGTGTCTTCAGTTGTGGGTAAGCTCTGGTTGAAACAAGGGCAGAGTAACAAGTGACCTGGTGAAGGAAGCGCTAACGCTGTGACAGAGAGAAGTAACTCCCTGTGCGATGCAGTCTTCAAGACATTGTGCACATGGTACAAACTATAGATCCCTTGGTTGAAAAATACACTTTTCTTTTTCTTTTTTTAAAAGATTTATTTATTTTTATTGCAAAATCAGATCTATAAAGAGAAAAGGAGAGACATTGAGGAAAATCTTCCGTCCGATGATTCACTCCCCAAGTGACCGCAACGGCCGGTACTGTGCCGATCTGAAGCCAGGAGCCCAGATCCTCTTCCGGGTCTCCCACACGGGTGCAGGGTCCCAAAGCTTTGGGTCGTCCTCGACTGCTTTCTCAGGCCACAAGCAGGGAGCTGGATGGGAAGTGGAGCTGCCGGGATTAGAACCAGCGCCCATATGGGATCCTGGCGCGTTCATGGTGAGGACTTTAACCGCTAGGCCACTGCGCTGGGCCCATGAAATACACTTGTCTAAACAAAATCTTTACATGGCTGTTTATGAGCTACATCTATTGATATCTAAAATGTATTATCATATGAGATTTTTCTTCTAGCAATTTATATATGTATGTGACAGTTAAGACAGGAGGTGATGCTGAATTTATCAAAAGAACTTCAGCACTGAGATCTGTGAACAAATACATAGCCCACTTGATTGAGATATGGAAAATTTACTTTTATGCACATCTTTGAAATATGTTTAAATGAACAAGCCATTGCTTCAGTGGATTCTCCCAATAAGTTCACTATTGTATTATATTGTCTAGGATGGATGTTACATAACAGACTTAACAAACATGCGTTATTTGGGGTTTTAATTTCACTTTTCCCTTTAAGTCAGATTCACAGTAAGTCACTTACGTACATATATCACTGTGTGACCATCAACTTGTTTAAATCCATGTCTCAAGGGGAAAAAAGGCAAAAGCCATGCAATTAAAGTACCAATGTGAATTAAAATTGCTTATGTGAGTGATAATTTAGTAATCAAACAGTATGGGATTTCTGTATCCTCATTAGCAAAATGTTGAGGCTTTGCCATAAATAAGAAACAGAGCAAAGATCTGAGAAAAATCATGCTTTGCCCTCATCCCTGCTCCCTGGACTCTAACGTGAATTTACACACACACTCACACATGCACGCAGTATGAGGCTGGTGAAACCAATTTATTGGAGCTATTTTTTATTTTCCCACTAAGTCCCAACTAAAAGCTTTTGTGTTTGGGTCATTTAGGCTGAGAATCCCTTTTTTGTAGGACTCTCTTTCAGAGCTCTCAGGCCTGCACTGTGCCATTATTTTAGAATGGTAATGCTTTCCTTTTAAATGACTCTTCCTTTGCCCCCTCAAAGGCCCCATTGTCTGCCCAGGATCCTCAGTTCGGTTGCTTTTAGCCCCTGATAAATTAGTAATGGAACAGAATCAGGAGGCACTGCGGCCTCGGTGCTCTGTTAGTAAATTGTGGTTGGGTGCACAAGTGTATGTATACACCGCAGCCTCTGCAGTGACAGGTAAATGTTTGACTAATTGGATGAGACGGGCCAGCATGGCAGAGCTGGAGGAACTACCGGATTCTCTGCTCTGACCCTCTCCTGTTTCCAGGGAGGCCTGGGGCCTTGGGTGTTAACAGACTTGCCCAGGGTCATTAACAAGGAGGCAAGGCTCATTTCATGCACTACAGGCCAGAGATGGGCTTAGAGACTCCAAAGCAGGACACGCAAGATGGCAGGAGTAGTCACAGGGCCCATATTGCAACTGACAAGGTGAGTGAGTCAAAATGTTGAGTAACTGGAGAACCTCGTCAGAAGGGGAAAGGAGCGGCCCTGTGCAATGGCTCAGTGGCTAAATCTTTGCCATGCACTCACAGGGATTGCACATGGGCACTGGCTCATGTCCTGGATGCTCAACTTTCCACCCAGCTTCCTGCCTGTGGCCTGGGGAGAGCAGTAGAGGATGGTACAAAGCCTTGCAACCACATAGGAGACCTGGAAGAGAAGCTCCTCGCTCCTGGCTTTGGATCAACTCACCTCTGGCTATTGCAGGACTCGGGGAGTGAAACAGCAGATGAAAGATCTTTCTGTCTCTCCTTTCTGTTAATATGACTTTCCAGTGAAAATAGATAAAGCTTATTTTTAAAAAGGAGGAAAAAGGAGAGTGTAAAACACTTTCTGCCCATGTGTCGCAACCTCAGGGGACAGAATGGCAGGCTTGCAGGGCAAGCCAGAGAAGGAGGCTGAGGCCCTAGCAGCAGCACTTCTGATGTGATGTGTCTTTTCCACTGTGGGCCACAGACTTGTTGAAAATGAATCCCTTCCCTCTCCCCCACGTTTAGAGTGAAACAACCCCTGCATAAGCAACAATCAACACCTTGTAATAAATTCAGTGAAAGACAGAGGAACCATGACCCCTTGATTCAGAAAGGTCAGTGCATAGCCCACCTTACCATAATGCCCACAGGTTAATTTGGTCTTAGTATTGTAGAGTGTGATAGATTTGGGTAAAATAACTATCTTATAATTTTTTCTTATGATTTAAAACATATTTTGGATTCAAATCTGGTTCGCGGTATCTTCCAGTAGTGGAAAATAACATTCCTTTAACAAATAAAGAGAAGTTGTTAAATGGAGCACATGAAGACAGAAAGGCTCACCCCACAGTTTCTCTGCTGCCACCATCCTGACCTGCAATGCTCCCACTGCTCTACCATGGGAAGCTGCATTCTGAGCTTGAAGTTCTCATCCTTAGGAGATGCAGAGGTGGCAGGCCGGGAAACACCACTCATTCTCTCTCTCTCTCTCTCTCTCTCTCTCTCTCTCTCTCTCTCTCTCTCTCTCTCTCTCTCTCTGTCACACACACACACACACACACACACACACACACACACACACACTGACAGACACACCGCAAGGGAGTGCTTATTGGATGCACTCCCACCTCTCTGTCACAACCAGAGACCAAGGAGTGGATTTCTTGGTAAGTCTTGGTGGCTGCTTTTCGTAGTTTGAACATATGCCAAGATGTTTTTTGAATGTTGCTCTCACATGAACTCCCCTGCCCTTGAGTTGGAATGAATGCATGCCCTGCATGTAATGAGTGGTGAATGTGCCAGGGACAGTGGGTGACTGCAGAAGCTAAGTCACAAAAGACACTGCAGTGTCCTCTCTGGACAGGGGCCAAAAACCAGTGTCATGCGGAGACTCAAGCAACCCCATGGAGAGAGTTCCAGGCAAGGAGCTGTGGTCTCCAGCAATGGCCAGAGGAGTCTGCCTGCAGGAGGCGAGGCAGCCCTGGGTGAGCACACATGGGCTCAATGTGAGCCTCCCTGAAGCCACATGAGACACCAAGGGAGAAGCAGCCTGCCACAGAATAGGGAGACAATAAATGCCTGCTGTTTAGAAGGAACCTGTTACTCATACTAGATCGTGAATACCCTGTCCTCAGAGCTTTGATGAGACTCAAGTTTCTCAGTGTTCTGATAGTCACGCTGTTACTCAGTAAGCCACTGCCATCACAGGGGATAGGACTAGTAACTGATTGTCGGGATGCTCAGCCTGTGTTTTAAATATGTCCTGCTTTTTTTGGGACTGATGGATTATGTTGGGCAAACAGCAGGTGTACATGCCTTCTTTCTAGGAAAAGTAAAACTGATTTTTTTCCAAAAGTTAGTAGTTTCTCCAGAAGCTAGTCATTTCCCCAAAGAATCAACATGTGCAAGCACATTGATTTCTTCCAGAAATTGAAATTGTTGCCCTTCTAACTTTTAACGAAATTAATTTCCTATTTATTACCTTCATGTGAAAGTCAGGGAGACAGATCGTCATTCATCTGCTCGTTCAGGTATCTTCAGTGTTCAAGCAGAGCTAGGCTGAAGCAAGGAGCCACAGCACCTGCCACTGCCTGGGTGAGTCAGGCTGATAAGCAGTGCAGCCCTGAGTGTGCTGTGTGAGCAGAAGGACTCAATTCCCTGATTGACCGGCTGCCCCTTAGTTGTGCGATAGTAGGCAGCTGACGTCTGGAATGGAGCGAGCTGGAATCAGAGCTCAGGCACCCTAAGATGTGACGTGGGCATTGCAAGTTGAGTCTTCATTGCTGTCAAGAGCATGCTCCATAGTTTATTGCTATCCTGATGGTTCTTTCAGTCTTTCTTCCTGCTGAGTCATAAATCAATAATCTTGCCTTTGAAACATCTCTATGTTGCATGAATATGAAAGTGTGTGTTCAAGAATGTAGAATGTATGCACTACACATGCATACGCAGATGGGGAAATGCCTATTTCTGTGCATCTGAACCTGTATACAGCATCAAGACTGCATCTCTGTACATGTGTGTAGATGAAGGCAAAGGCGCATAGATTATTCAGCATCCTTTGTCACTGACTGATTGATCAGTCAATTGATCGATGGATCAGTTGTTTTTTGCTCATAGTTCCTTCTGGGAAGCTGCTGCCTGACAGTGGTGGGAGCATTTTGCAGCATCTTTCTTAAGATTACATAAAAATCGCTTTAAAGGGTTACAGGTAACTTTCTTTAATGCAGATTTCACTGCCTTTGGACATATTCCTAAAAGAGGGATAGCTGTGTCATATGGTAGACCAATTTTCAGTTGTCTGAACACTTTCCATAGTGACTGCACTAGACTACTCTCCCAGCAACAATGGAATAGGATACCATTTTCTCCCACATCCACTCTAGCAGGTGTTGTTAGTAGAGTTCAGAGTGTAGGCCAGTCTCACTGCAGTTAGGGAGAACCTCAATGTGGTTTTGGTTGTATTTCCCTAATAGCTAGGGAGCCTGAGTATTTTTTCATATGCATATTAGCCATTTGATTTTGTTCTTTCGAAAAATGCCTACTCATTTCCTTCCCCTTTTTCTTCACAGCATTGTTTGTTTTGGTGCTCTTGAGTTTCTGAAGCTCTTTGTAAATCCTGGATGATAGTCCCCTATCTGTTGTTTCCTGCATTCAGTTGGTTGCCTCTTCACTTTGTGGATTGTTTCCTTTGATGCACAGAAACTCCTTAGTTTGAAGTAGTCTCAGTTACTTATTTTGGCTTTGAGTGCTTTGCTTTTGGTGATTTTTCTAAGAATAATCCACAATAGTGAAGATACGAAAACAACCCAGATGCCTGTCAAAAGAGGAATGGATAAAGAAACTGGCACATCTACTCCTTGGAGTATTACTCAGGTTTTAAAAAGGATAAAATTCTACCATTCACAAGAAAATTGTCCCAACTGGATACCATTGTGCTCAGTGAAATGCACCAGTCCCAAAAGGACAAATACTACATGTTCTTTCTGATATGAGGCAACCTTCATGCAAAATGCATGATGTATATATGTATAGATTCTCATACATGGAGATTAATATTCTGGGAAGTAAAAAAGCATGCTGCATTATGTATCTCTACTCCCAAAGAAAATCTCTCCCAATGAAATTGTTAAATATTCCTTCATAATGGGATACTGGATTTTCTATCATTGCCTGTAACTACAGTGTCACGATACACTTAACAGAATGTAAGTCTTGTGGCTGTTGCTTAAGAACTATACTATTGTAATAAATACTTTTGTAATAATGAGGGTGAAATGGGGTAGAAGAATCGGGAAGGAGATGGGGTGGAAAAGGGGGAATCCCTATACCTATAAAACCATATCATTGAAAATAATACATTGAAAAATTGCTTAATAGCCTGGTGATACTGAAGAACCGAGATGTTTTCTGCCTTTTGTAATCCCTGCCTTAATGGCTTGGCTGGCGGCTGTGTGAACTCCAGGCCTGATACTCTACGTGATACCCGGCAGGACACCTGGCAGGTCGCATAGGCAGACCACCCCTCAGGAAGGAGGTACCTGGTGTTTGATAAGATCCACCGCCCTATAGCTCATCAATTTGTACTTTTTAGAAGTTCAGACTCACCAATAGAAACCTGCTAAATCATGACTGTATAATGAATACCCTGAAATGTATAAGAACCACTGAGCTGTTCAACCCGGGGCTTACTCTGTCTCCTTCTCTTTTATCCTCTCTGCTGGTCCTGCAGCAGCCTCTGATTTTGGGTCCCCACCCTGTCTCGCAATGACCATCAGGATCACTCCAGAAACCCCTCAAAACAAACAAACAAACTAGAATAGGTAGAGAACAACAAGGAAAGCTTAGAAACAGACAGGAAATGGTCAGCGGGGATGCACTTATAACTCACTGGGTGGGACACAAAGATTAGTTACTCCTCACTGGGGTATTGAAGATTTCTCCGCACACCCCACCTAAAACTGTTCACCTGAACTGTTGACATATGTCTTGTTAGAGTTATAGAGTTAGACTACCTGAAAAACAGCCAGGTTCAGCAAAATCATGCTTCAACGCTATAAACTACTAAATACTAAAATTAAAATAGACATGAGAGAGCTGAATAGTAATGTATAGCCATTTTAAGGTGTATAGAACCCGGTTGTATATAAACTAATAATTGAAATGTCAATGAAGAAGTCACAGGATGTGGTTCAGAACTTGCATTTTTTTTTTCTCTTTTAACATATTGGATACTCAATTCCATGTCAACTAATTCCATAACGTTATAAATTGTTACTGATGTAATGTCGGGGCTTTTAATTGATCAGGATGATACTCTGCCGGCTCTACCTTCAGACCAGAGATAGTCTCCCCAAGAAGCCATTAAACTTATCTGTACAATAAGATTCTGGACTTTATGCTCAGTAGATGCTTGCGATGGGGGAATCTCAACTGAATTTGAACTGTGGTAATGCAATAAGGTGGAGGAATCCACCATGGGGGTGGTTTGGGGTGGTGTGGGGGGGAATCCAGTGCTTATAAAACTGTGTCACATAATGCAATATAATCAATAAAAAAAATGAATAAAAAAATCTGGCACAATAATACCAGGCCGTGAGAGAAGTAGTTGGAGTGTGTGTGTGTGTGTGTGTGTGTGTGTATTTATGTGTGTTTGATTTTAATCTGTAAAACTGGCGTTTGGAACTCCTAAAAGTCCAGTAGTTCTACACAGTGTTTGATTAGTGGGCTAGGTATTAAGATATCATATGTGATTTGAGTACAAAACAAAACAATCAAACTAAGATATAACTTGTCCTCTAAAATTCAAATTTTTTGTGTGTTAACCTTAGAATCACAGACCTAATTGTTTCAATATTTCTGTATACTTTGGTGATTCACTTTTTGGAGCTTTAGATGCATACCTTGTAATATAATCAGTGGAAGTATCCCAAAATAGCTCAGACAGAAAGAATGAAAAGATGAGTGTGAAACCAGAAAACCACACCATTTACTGTTTACCCTCTGCCTGGTTAGCTGTGATTACTAACACTTAGCAACAACAAGAAGGCTTCATTAGAGCTCTTGATTTGGGGGGCCTTTACCAGGATGGGGGCGGTGTGCTCCGTGAAGCTGGTCAGGAACAGAAAGGCTGGGCTCCTCTACATTCTCCTCCTTCACTTGGTTCTGCCTTTCCAAAGTTTCTCAAGATCACTTATCTAGTGTCTCAGGATCCCATGAACAAGTGTTGAGACAAGGAGCCCGGGCAGTAGCCTAGCAGCTGGTAGGCGGTAGCCTAGCTCGCCTTGGATATGTCAGGATACCATATGGCACCAGTTTGTGTCCTGGTGGCCCCACTTCCCACCCAGCTCCCTGCTTGTGGCCTGGGAAAGCAGTCGAGGACAGCCCAAAGCTGGGACCCTGCACCCACACAGGATATCCAGAAGAGGCTCCTGGTTACTGGCTCCTGGCTTCAGATCGGCTGAGCTCCGACCATTCTGGCCACGTGGGGAATGAATCTGCAGTTGGAAGATTTTCCTCTCTGTCTCTCCTCATCTCAGATAAAAATTTTAAAAATACATCTTAAAAAAAAAAAAAAGTGTTGAGACGAGTGCTGGAAAGTTTCTTGCCGAGATCAACTCTTGTAATTTTCTGCTGATAAAAACAGACAAAGGACCCTCCAAAATTTGACCAGATGATGAATGCCATGTTTGATGTGCCCTGCCATAGAAGACACTCAGTCCTGAGACAGGCATGTCTCATCTATCAAGGACAGCTCCCCAGGAAAGGTAACTTGTCCAGCACCCATTTTATAGATAATATTAGCTATAAAACATAAAGTGACAAATAGATCAGAATAAAAATATCCCTCACCCACATGGAAACACATCAGTTAGCTTATATATTGTTGGTGGTGATCACTAATATCAACTGGTTAGGCAGTGGCTGATTTGAATTATGAGCGACACTGTATGAAATGTGCAGTGTGACTCGTTCAGTTAAGACAATGTATATTCATTCGCATCTTAAAACCCAACTGGATGATGACAGTGACTAGAGCGTGAACATATATGAAGGCATGCAGTGATAAGAAGGGACTGCTGTTGGGTAATTACTGGGAGACATTTTTGGGTCCATTGATACTTAGAATTTCAACAGCAAAACGTAAAGGGTCAAGTGCACAGAAGCCTCTTCACCAGCAAAAGCAAAAAAAGGACAGCGTCTAAAGCCTGTATGCTAACAAATACTTTTCAAAGGCAGCACTTTATGGATGGTCTTCTAAGAATGAATCAATATATTAGCATTCTTTAAAATACACAGCTGCAGCAACCAGCCATGTATTTTATTTGGCCTTGCTAATTTTCTGTTGAGTTCTAGGAGCTATAGATTTTTTTTTAGATGTTTGGCTGAAACTCAAAAATGAAGAATCATTTTGAAAAATAGAAAAGCATTTCATTCTTTAAAAATGCTAAAAATATGTGATACAAAATGTCATAGTTTGGCTGTAATAGCAAAATTCTTAGAATCAATCAGTCAAAAATAAGTGTTATTTAGGTGCAATTTAAAGGCATACAAACTAAAAGAGTATTTTTAAAACCATCTGTAAGAGCTTGGTGGCATCGCAGTACGCTGTGAACTAAATAACAATTGAATGAGCAGAGAGAGTGGTTCACCGTTGAAAAGGTGGCCTTCGATGGAGCACTGCCATGCTCCCAGCAGCCATTACCTGTTCACTCACTGCGGGAGGAGACTTCACCAACAAGGGCTTCCATCGCCACAATTCTCCTGAAAGAAATACATGGACATCTCTGCTTGGGAGGCACTTTCTAGATATTTACTTCACCTGATTGAACCTGAGTGTGAGAAATGTAACGTTGGTCCAATCATCTATTGATTTTTTTTTCCATTCATTCACTTATTCAAAATATATTCCATAGGCTTACCAGATTGTATTCCCAGTTCTGGGGGATAGAAAGAAACAGACACAGCTCCAGCCATCAGCATACCAAGAACTTAAGCAAAAGGTACCTATAAGCAGAGAGTTATGTCACTGCTTGGAAAATAAAAGTATTAGAGCAAGGTGGGATCTTGTAGGATAGACAGATGAATCATCTAACTTGATCTTAGGGAAGTGAGGGAACCTTTGCCCAAAGAAATAGCTGAAGAACGAGTGGAAATTGGCCTGGACAAGGGAGGAGTGTGGAAGGCATCATAGAAAGAAAGAAATACACAAATATCAGAGGGTTAGAGAAACAGTGTGTTAGCTGGAGCTGTTAGCACAGTGCGGGGTGGTAGCAGATCAGTGCAGTATTTTCATTCAGCAGAAATGACTGACACTTGAACTGAGGTTACTGAGCAATTATATATATATTTTAAATATATTTTAGTTATGTTGAATATATTAATTATACTAAAAATATAAGGGAAAAGGAAACTCTCAAAAGGTAGAAAAAGTTTCTGGGGAAAAAATGGATTTGCTGACCCCCCAGGAAACGGCAGGAAGCAAGAGGCACACTCTTGCCATTGGTAGCTGGAAAACGCCACTCTGCGCTAATTGAGTGCCTCCAGAGATGTGGGCTTGCTGATGGAAGGACCTCTGACTCTGAAACACTGGATTGGGCCCCGAAGAGGATGTTACAGAAACACTGGGTGCAGCCCTCATGAAAGAAGCCTTTCAACTCTGCTGACAGTCTCCCCATAGCCTCTCTGCACGCTATCCATCACAAACCCAGATCACACATTTTTATTATATCTTGCAGCAAAACCCTATTTCTGGTAGTTTCCATGCTACCTTTCTAGCTGTGTGTCAACAAAATATCATCTTGAGTTTTAGTGGCTTAGATCAACAGCAACCATTTTTCCCCTCATGATTCCATCTGTCTGTTTGTCTCAGCTTGACACCGTTTCTGCTCCCTGTAACATTAGCTGGGCATAACCTCATGGCTCACTCTCATAGCTGCTACCTGCACTGGATGTTTGGATAACATTATCTCAGGGCTTGCGCCTGCCCTTGTACTGTCTTGACGGGGAATTCTAAAAAATTAGCTAGCGTGACTTCCAGTTCCAGGAAGTGACATAGAAGAAGCTATTTGACTTTCCTAGGTTTTACACTCTGTGCTTTGATGATCTGTTTCACTCAAAGAGCTGGCCTTGGACTCAGGGTGAGATTCTTAATCATAATCATGACTGGTCAATATCCTTTTAGGATCGCGACCAAGAAAACAAAGCAGCAGAAACATCCCTAAGTCAGGCTGCCGAGCTCCCCATAAGCAGAACCCAAGCCATTCTGAGAAAATGTGGCCAGGCTGTTCCAGAGAGACTTCCTGATGAAATGTGTTCATCTTAAGAAGTGGTGTTTTTGTGGCTCCTTCACTCAGCCTGCTATAGAATCTGTCATCACACTATACATTGAGGACATGCATCAGATAATCTAGAATTGTCTACCCATGTTGCGTGTTTTTCTAGCAATGCCAGGTTAGTCAGTCCTGGCCACATGGAGGCTGTGACTGCAGCGGTTGCCAGGGCTGGGTATGTCTCAAAGAGAGAACTAAGAATGAAGCTCCTCCTTACTGGACAACAAAGCTGGAGGTTGCTCCCTCAACAGTGATCTTGACACCTCCACAAAAGAGATCACCAAGTGTCAGGACTCTGTGCTTGCACAGGACCATCCTACAGAAGACTCACCACATTTTAGGAACGCGCCGCCTTTATTGCCTGCAGACTAACAGCTCATGCTTCACCGTAGACTAATGTACTAAGTGTCACATAAAATAAAGGATTCTTTAGGCTTAATATAAAGACACATGCAATTAAAAAATCATTGCCAAAGTCTGGGAGTAAGCTCAGGAAGCAAATTCCCAGGAGAATGAAGTACTAAAATCGGGTAGCTTTTGCCTTACAATTTATGAACTGAAAAATATTCTCAAAATCGATCAATTCTTAATCTTGATTCTAAGGAATCTTCTAGAGCAGGAATTAGTTCTTTATTTATAGCAGTGGCCAACAGAGACCTGGAAGAGCTTCTTGAGGAAGTTTTGTTGAGCTGATTTCAAATGGACAGGAAGGAGCTAGGCAGGGGTGGTATACAGGAGGTGAGGGCAGCCTGTGCTTAGGCCTGGAAGCAAGAAGGAAAAGGGCAGCAGAGACCTCCACGTACAGCTGGGATTCTGAACTGGGGCGAAACAACAGCAGGTGAGTTTAGGAAGAGAAGTATGTATGAACATGCCAATGTTCAACCTGTAAGGTTGCATCCTTTTAAGAGGGATCTAGCTACAGTTGGCTAGATCTAGCTAATATTCCTGAAATATTAGTCTGGAACACAATTTTAAGATAATTAAATGAACTGATGGCAAACATGATAACACTGCCTGTTGTTACAGAGTGTCAGGCTTACGATTTGTAGAAAATATTTAGTTTGCTTCATCCATGATTTCTCTGATTTGCTTGTGTGTGACGAATAGCATAGAAAAGAAAATCAAAACAACAATAACAAAAACCTTGCCCTGTGTGTTTTAAAATGTGCTTGTTATGATACCTGATGAATCTTGACACAGTACCTCCTTATGTCACGATCCAATGGGCAGTCCTTCCAAAGCCTCATCCACCTGTCTGCCTCAGAATCTGTCCCAGGTGTTAGCCTGAGGAGGGGAAGGAGAGCTGTGAGCAGTGCCCTGTGAGCAGTACCATTGTCTGGCTTCTTGCCGGGGTCATCCAACACCATTCCCCCAGAGAGCAAACTATGGTCAAGAGGTACTCCGCAAACACCAAATTCCAACCTGCAAATGCCTTTGCAAGCAAGTCCTTAGCCAAGTCTATTTTGAAAGGAGGTGCTCACTTCATGGCAGATGTGGAAGGGGAAGCCGTGGGTCACAGGCTAGCCGTTAACCTTCTCAGAATCTCACTACTGATATTCCTGACAGAGCCTCTGAACTCGGATGTCCATTCGGGAAACAAGATTTCCTTTAGCTCCTTTTGTCTGGAATTCAGAAGGCTAGAAAAGCAAAGAGAGGACAAAAGCAAGCAAGCACACGCAAGCCATTTGTCCTTTTCTTGCCAAGGGGAAGCAGGAACAGACATGGACCTGAAGATTTGGCTAAGGTCTTTAATGATGATGAATAGTCACAAAAACATACTGTTACTGAACCCAGGAATGCAGGACTCCATCCAGATCTCCACAGCAGTGGCAGGAGCCCAAGCACTTGAACCTCCATCACTTGTCTCCGTGGTTGCATGGGAAGTGGAACAGGTCACAGCATGGCTGCAGCTGAGCGTGACCTGAGTTGGAAAGTTGGAGCTAGTGAGGTCTCCCACCCCATATCACTCCCTATCTGGTCCTCACCTTTATCTTCTGAGACTGACTTCTGCCTGACTCTGTACCCAGGAGTGTTCCCAACCATTTTTTTGGGTGCAACCTGTTGCAGTATCTTCAGGCTCCTGCAGCAGATAATTCCCGATCCCAAAATTTATCAACAACATACGTGTACCTCTCACAGTTCTGGAACCTGCAACGCTGCAAGGTCAAGGCGCTAGCCAGTGTGGCATCCAGGGACAGCTGCTGGCTGGCTCCTCCTCATTACATTCTCAAAAGGCAGAGGTGCAGGCAGACATTTATAAACCTCGGTTATGAGGACACCAGCTCACCCCATTGAGGTTTGCTCATACCTCTGTGACTAGGGTGTGGCACAGTGTCCCAGGGGTCCTCTGTCACCCAAGACAGGGCTCAGCTGGAGGCAGGATGGTGGGAGCACTCAGATAGTGGGGAGCACACTGTCAGAGGGCAGTTTTCATGATACTCAGGGTTGATGGCAAAGGAGCAAGCTTGGCCTTTCCTGGCCTTTCTGTTCCCTGGCTGGAGGTGTGAGACCACATCCGGGGTGTGCTGCCATCATGGCTGTCAGCAACATGAGATAACCAAGCCCAGGGACAGCCTGCCCCACCCAGCTTGCATGATGTCATTTATGCTTTGAGCCTTCGGAAATGTGCTGTAGGTCAACCTTTCATTCCCTCCCCAGTAACCCATCTCAGGCATGCCCATTTCACTGTAGTAATATAAAATGAACCTTAATTAATACCAAAAGTCCCTTTGTCCTCTTACTACTGCTTGAGGACTGGGTTTCAAAATAAGTTAACATAGGAATTCAGACCACAGCACTCTCCATTCTGCAGGGTAGACAGGATGACTCAAAAGTTCCAGCCTTGTCCTACTCAACACTATTGGATTATTTGTTAGGTTTGCCTAACTGAAAACTCAACTATAATAGCATCATATAGGAAGTCCCTAAAAGCCACACACTTCGTTATCTGAGACCGGAGAGGGTGAATCTGAGATACCAGTTATTCAGAACACACTCACTATTAAATCAAATAGTCAATAAAACACGTTTAAGTACATACAGTTTTGTTTCTATGGCATATTTCTGAGCCATTAATTGAACAGATTTTTAATTGTTTCATTTTTGTGTTCCTTCTTTTTTAATTTATATGTGTTTATTTGAAGGGTAGAAAGTTGAAAACAGATAGTGGGATTTTCTGCTGGTTCATTCCGTAAGTGCCCACATCAGCTAGAGCAGGGCCAGGTCAGCGTCAAGGACTTGAAGTTCAGTTTGAGTCTCCTTGATGGGGAGCAGGGACCCCACCACTGGAACTTCACCAGCTGAAAGCCAAGCTTATCAGTAGGAGGTTGGAACAGGAAGCAGAGTTTGAACTTGAACCCAAATACTCTGATTTGGGTTGCAGGTCCACCAAGCTGTAGCTGACTGCTGTGTCATGCATGAGTTTGTCTTCTAAGTGGGTTTGTGTTCTAAGTGATAGTTAATGTGTTGTTTTTAAAGTAAGAATATAGGATATAAATTTTTGGAGTATTATGTGAGTGGTTGAGAAATAGACTGACAGAAAGGAACCCATCTTTCCTTCCTGAAACACTGATACCAATATATTTACATTTTCCATGTTTTTAAAGCAATGGCAAGGTTTCTGCCACTCTATTTTATTGGTTCAATTCTGTTGTCATTGGAGAACTTACCATGTTGAAGAAGAGAATGAAAACAATTGCTTGCCTGATCTAAACCAACCTAAATTCGGTTTTATTTCTAAATGGTTTTATATTCTACATGTGTAAATACTGTTATTCTGAAGAGACTTTGCCTTTTAGTTAATTTGATCAGGTAAATCACTCACTGCATGTACTGAACAAATATTCCCAGCATGTTTTATTTTTAACGGTTTTCTTGGCTTTTTGATTCATCGGGTATACAATCTAATATTTCATTTTTTTGTACTGTCTAGATAAAAATCTTCATGAGCAATAAAATATCATTTGTGTGGTCTTGAAAGCAAATTTTAATCATAACCTTACCTGAGTTAAATGTTAACATTTTGATTAGTAGGAATGTTCACTAAAAATGAAATGTTGCTGTAATTCTATGGCATTAAGTGGCCACACTTAAGCCAAAGAGTTGCTAAAATTAACTGAAAGCTCCTGGTTGGCTGACCTTTAATAAGCTGAAGTCTCCCTCTTAATTATGGTAGTAGAAAGTTCCTAACCTAACTGATGTAATAGGAAATGAAAGCTAGAGAGTATGCCCTATTTCATCAAGTTATAACACTGACTACTGTTGTAATGATGAAGAATGCTTAAGAGTTCTTGTACAGTGATGAACATCATGGAAACGTGTGCCCATGAGCCACCCGGCAGGTCAGCAGTGGGGTTTAATTTTGAACGTGCCAACACAGAACCATAACTAAAAAGCAGTGCATGTCACTACTTTTTTTTTTTTTCAGAATTGTGATGGAAACCTGTTGACCCGGGAAAATCCAAATTCAAATCGTAAACATAATGCTGCTTGTAAGAAGTACTAATGATATACTTTATGAATTTTAATTTCTGTTTGGAAGTCAGCAAGTGTGCATTCTATAAATGTAAACCATCTGTTGGCACCTCCTAAAAGACTAGATTTCAGTCCATCCCAACATGAATTATTTATTTTGATGGATTTCATTCCCAAGCAAATTCAAGAGTGTGTGTGTGTGTGAGTGTGTGTGTGTGTGTGTGTGTGTGTTAATTTGTTTTTAATCTATAATAAAGTTTCAAAGTCAGGACACACATAATTAAGAACCTGGAAAATAAAAGTGCTCAATATTTTGAAATGTGTTTACTTCACATGGTTAGATGCTTGTGAAATTAATAAACGCTATTTAGAAACAAGGTAAAAGGAGAAATAACACAGTGAAACATTTTGGCAGTTTTTAACAATTCAGGAATCCCTGGTATTTACAAGAAAGGAGAATTCCTTGTCTCTGTGTTGGGGTTCTCACTGGCTCCATGATTACAAGGCCCCTGTGAGAACCGTAAGCATTCTAGATATATTAACTTACTAGATAAGAACTCATATTTTGAATGACTGCAAAATATTTGGTTATGTTGCCAGCATTGCATTTGTTAAATACTTATTCTTGACAAATATGTAAAACAGTCCCTCAGATGGCAACAGTCTACTGTTATAATAGGAACAGTCTACTGATGTAATAGGAGTGGGGTTGTTCTTTAACCTTTACCTACAGGCCAAACACATTTGTGAATCAGTGTAGTACTCCAGGGCAGGAAAGTAATGCTTTTCAGGGAATTTTTTAAACCACATTTTATAAAGAATTGCATGAAGTTAATTTTTTAAAAAAAATGTGTCACAGAATTGTGTCATAGAATAGTTGCAAGCTTTTAGCATGAAGACTTTGTTGGTTTTGAATTCGTTTCCCCTAACTAAGAGCTAAAAACTTCAGATTTTCACCTTCGCCCTAGAATTGTGGATTCACTGTTCTCTTAAATGGTCACTGTTCATGTACAATAGGGTTGAATTAAATCAGCTATGAAAAGGCTGTGCCCTTCTCGCTCCAAGGCCGGAGTGGCTGCTGCACGTGGACATTGCATCTGTGTGTTTCCATAACACTCGTTGCCCCCGAGGAGCCACAGCTGCCTCCTCCACCCCTGGGCTCGTGCCCTCCCATCTCTTTCACCAGCTCGCAAGTTTTGTTCTCTTCCATTCAACCAAGCTGAACTCATTTAATGTTCTTAGACTGTGCGGGAAAGCTGCACAACCAGATGACAGACAGTGTCCTTTTTCTGTTTAACCCTGATTTCAGCTGTCTGTAAATGTCATCTGTAGTTTCTGAAAATAGAACCTCAGTTATTCCTCTAGGCTACTGATCTAAAATATATTTAATCCAGAGTATTTGCCTGTCTTTAACTAAAACCATCGTAATGAACCACGAGCAATAATTGTGTTCTCCTTCTTATGTGAAGTGTTTTCGTTCTGTTGCTTGTGGACAACTCAGCACAATTATCTGAGTGTAAAACGCAGGGCCATAGAATTCCACTGGCCAAAGTGTAGATGCTGAGCAAGGCTATAGTAATAAATCTTTTCACAACCAGAATCAGCGTGTCCAACTAGCAAATATGCTCATTTTCATTTGTTTCAGTTATGGTGATTTCGTTATCCTACGCAAAGACTATTCAGGATAGACAATGTCATTATTTTGGGTCTATACCCTTTTTAAGTATCTTTTCCAGTAAAATTTTGGGAATAGAAAAAACTGAATGCCGATTTCCTGGATCCATTAGAAATTATTTCCATTATTTAAAGAGAAGAGATTTACAGGAAAAATTTCGGGGGAATCCAGTGCATCCTGGCCCCGGCTCACCCTCTGCTCACTATTTTCTTAATATTTTACATGATGCCACTGTTTACTTTGTCCATTGTGACTTTCATATGTGTTAAAGGTACTTCAAAAAATTAATGGACAGATGGAACTTAAAGATAAGTGTATGGGCCCAGTGTGGTGGCATCTCCAGTAAGCCACCACCTGCAAGACAATACCCAATGCCATAGCACTCTGCGATGGCCAGAGATGCCACTGCAGGTTCAGCTAATGCATCCGGGGAACAACAGAAATGGAACCAGCAGATGCTCAATTCCTTGCCACCCTCATGGGAAACCCAGATGGAGTTCCACACAGGCTCTGGCCTGGCTGCTACACATATTTAGGGCCTGATCCGGCATATGAAAAGTCACCCTGAGCCGTGTGTGTGTGTGTGTGTGTGTGTGTGTGTGTGTGTGTGAGACTGTATCTAGATGTTTTTAAAAGAAAACATTTTGGTGTGTAAGTATTTGACACCCATTTACCATTTTTCCAATTTTTTTTTTTTGAAGAACTCTTGTTTCGAAGTCTGTTGTCTTTGTCTTCATTAAGGCCATGCAAGGACCTTGCTGTCTTCTCAGGCTGTGGAACGCACTGCAATTGGTCTCCGCTGTCCTCTAGGACTGCATTCCAGCTACCGGCACAGCAGACGAAGTACCTTTAAAAACACGTAAAATAGATCAATTTATTCACCCACATCAAAATATTTTACTAAACTTATAAGTAGCACTTGCAATATCTTTATTAACATATATTTTAAAGGACCAAAATGAAATTCAGTGAACGTTAGGATAAAATTAAATGTGAAAATATAGCTTTGAAAGAGAAAGGCTGAAAAATAATGAGCTAGAAAGGGCTGTGTGATACAAGTGCTAAGTGAAAATAAGTACATATTAAATTTTTTTATTTTAACATTTAAAAATAAATCTAATACAGTTACTAAAGAAAAATAACTACTAGAAAATCCAAGCACTAAAAAAAAGGAAGGTTATAGGAACAAAGAAAGGATGGAAACCAATGAGTTAAAAATATCTGTTGAGAAACTGGGAATGCCAAAAACATAAGAGAAACAATAAAAAAGATACGAGTAAATATTTATTTACTAGGAAACAAAGATTCTCCAGACAAAGTGATAAGACAAACTATGTCTTTGGAAGTTAATGAAATGGTATAACATGCCACCAAGTGTTTTTGGGGGGGGATAATGAATAACGTGGAGGAGAACCACAGAAGGACATTTTCACAAAGCGATACAAGCAGCAGTTTCTGACACAAATCATTGCTGCACATTCCACAGAGCATCCACAGATCAAGAAAAAGGCCTGGAACGTGCACTGTGTCTCACACACAGACCCCAGTTAGCGTTTCTGCGACAGGTTCATCAGGGCCTGAGCACATGATCGTGGAGGTCATGGAAGAGTGCAATGGCAGGTCTGGTGTGAAGGGGAAAGGAATACGGACAACTGCACCACAGGCTTAGCTGCAAAAGAGGGGAAACGAACAGCTAGAGGGAGGATAGAGTGGCTTGTACAAATGACAGCGAATGAGTTAATAGTACAAAGTTTGGAACTAGGAGTAGGTTGTACTATTGTATATCTTTGACAAGGGAACTATTTTATGCTTGTTTAATCACTCTTAACTTTACCACACATATGATCATTGCTAGATATGCTTCTTATTTTACCGTCCTCTAAAAAGACTTCAAGAATTTATTATTTTCCTTTCTTCCCACTTAATTAGGGGCCAAGGGAGGTGCTTTTAATGGAGTGAAGTGTCTTTAATTGGATTCTATGTCTTGGTCTTTATCATCATAACAGTATTACAGATATTGACTCTGCTGATTGCATTATGTGAAGTAGCAATAGGAGGGTGATGAATATTAAAATATTTTAATCATTAAAACCCCTCTAATGAATGTATTTTGTTTTTTGCAAGGCTTAAAATGGCAATGTTTTCACTTCTGTTCCAAGGTTACACATATCTTTCATGGGACTTTTCAAGTTTGGTCACGACAGGCCATTCTTAGATCAACAATGAAGAACACTTTTAAGAAAAATCTAATGTCTTGATTTCTCTTGGATGTCATACAAAGCTCCACCTCTATTTTCTTCAATAATCCACTTTTCTTTTATAGCCCTTTCTTTACTTGAAGGAGCTATTGATTTCCATGTCAGACAGTTATCATGAGTCAGATGGTAGGTGTCTTCCAGCTTCTGTTGACTGCCTTGCCATAGCAAGGGACAATAAAAGTTACAAAAATTTATGTAAGGTTTTATTATTTATTTGTTTTATGTTGAAGATACACCTAAACATGAACTATGGTGTTTGGAAGTAAACAAGCACAATTTTGGATATTTAAAAATAATTTAAACATTTAGAGGTAGCATAAAGTGGTAATAACTGATGTATATGAAGTATTTGTGTGTGTAATATAGGCATATTGAAGCTATCTAAAATCAACCAAGCATTACTATTATACTCATGAACAAATATGACTCATAATTGCTGTATAATGTAGCTAACATATTACCTAGCATTTCTCTAAGTTGAAATTCAAATGCAGGTATTGTGATTCTATACTCTGTGACTGCTGTTGAGTGGCAGTCTTGATCCTTTATGAAAACTACCTGTGTTTTGTCGTCAGCTTTCAAGTAACAGAATCATCACCTTGTGCAATGCTTTATCTTCTCACACTCTCAGAACTGATTGCAAGTATGCACTGAGGTCAGGTTCGGCACATAAAAACCGGCTTGTAAAAAGAATCTGAAACTATTCGGAATTGCAACCTGAGATTATAATGCAGCTTATTTTAGTGAATGTAAAACTCAGAAAGTATTGAATCTAAATGGCTTGATGGTAGATACACCTTACAAATAGTCTGTAAGAATCTCACGAGCTTTATTTTACTCATGAGCATATACTCCCGTGAGCAAGGGAAAAATACTTTGTTTTCTGAGAATAAAGTTTCATTTACAGAGAGATTTAACAGAGATGGAGATACAGAGAGGCAGATTTTCCGACTACTGGTTCACTCTCCATGTGGCCACAATGACCAGTGCTGAGCCGATCTGAAGCCAGGACCCAGGAGTTCTTCTGGTTCTCCCATGGGGGTGCAGGATCTATATGCATGGGCAGTCCTCTGCTGCTTTCCCTGGCCATAAACAAGGAGCTAGATGGAAGTGGAGTAGCCAAGGTTAGGACTCGTGCCCCTAGGGGATCACAGTGGATGCAAGGCAAGAATTTAGTCACTAGGCTATCGTGCCAGGCCCTAATATATTTTTGTGATGAAGCAGTATTAGTCAGTCCAGTACTCAGTGCCTGGGACCAGATATCATATGTTGCAGAGATAGATCTAGACATATAAATCAGAGGACTCGTAACAGTACCAAGATGTCAGAAGACACAGCTCTAGTCTTCATTCTCTTGCTTAAAAGTAACTTTTAGCAACTATGACTACAGAAAAATATTTTCCTAACAGCTAGGAATCCTCATGATGGATTACTGCACCTGGTTGAAACACAGAAACGAGGAAAAGCAACATTGAAGGGAGTTAGTGGAGTATTCATATATTAGTCCATACCATCCCTTCTCCAGGCCAGTTAAGGAGCAGTGCAGCATTCAAGGAGAAACTGTACATAAACATGGAGTGGAAGAACTAAGCATCCAACTTCTCATTGACTGCAAAACCCATGACTAGACTGGTTGTCTTAAACTCCATCTTCCAGGTGTGTTCCCACAAACCCAGATTCTAGACCCACGTCCATGCCTGATTCCTACTGCAACTAGGATCTGGGTCTGCACCCCTGGACCCAGATACCATACTAGCTTCTGTGGACCCAGGCATGTGGTAGAACAATGTGAGCTTCCCATCCATTGGTTGAGATGCTAGGCCAGCCTGCCACAGTACTCCACCTGCCTACCTACCTAGGAACAGCCCTACACACCAAGCACACACATAAACTGTGAAGGGTTTCCCTGCTGAAGCAATCCATGAACACTGGAAGAGCCACAACTAATTCAAATGAGAAAGCATCACACCAGGTCCACAAAAAACACAAGTAATGAGGTAAGCCTGACACAGAGTAGCAAAAGGGAACAGCTGTAACCAGTCTTCAAGAAGTTGAACTGTTTATACTTACTGAAAAAGAATTCACAGTATATTTCTGAAGGAAACTTAGTGAGTTCCAAGAGCTCAGTAGCAGATTTAATCAAGTGGAAGTATCAGTGAGCTCAAAGATAGGTCATTTAAAATTACCCAGTCACAGGAATAACAGAAAGAAAGAGAACAAGATGTGATCAATCTATAGCAATTACAGAGAAACATCAGCCAAACCAATATACATGTTCTGGGAATTCCAGAAGGAGTGGAGCAAGAGAATGAATGTTCATTTTTAAAAACGACAGAATATATTCCAATTGTGGATGCTCATAAATCTCCCACGTACCCTGAATGTGTTAAACAGCAAGAACTTCACAGATATCCATTATAATTAAATTCTCAGTTATCAAAGATAAAGAATTAAGAAAGCACCAAGTTAAGAATGAATTACTGCACACAAGGAAACTCAAAAAACCATCAGTTAGTGAGTTTTCCTTCCATGTGAATTTCTGTGTGTGTTTAAATTATTAAGATGGTGACCTCCCTCCCCCTACTTAATCGGTCACCAGTTGTGGTGTGTGTCAGCTCTCTACACAAAGTGGCTGTTTCCTGAAGTACTATAATTACGCCTGCAGGTACAACTAATTGTATTGGTTTTTTTTAGAAAGAGACACTGTCTATTCATGAAAAAGCATTTATTACTCTTCTAAAGACCTATAAGTGATACATAAACATTTTCTACAGTTATGCTAAAGAAAAAAAAGACCATCAGTGGATTCCTCAACAGAAAAGTTGATGCCCAGCTTACGGTGGGAGGATAGATTAAATGTGCTGGGGAAGCAAACATTGAAACTTCTGACCTAAAGCGTGATAGCCAGGGAAGTTATCCTTCAAAATGAAAGAGAGATGTCCACTCTCCAGTAAAATGGAAAATAACGGAGTCCGTGACTACTTAACCTGTCATATGGAAATACTAAACGGAATTCTTCATGCTCAGAGATGAGGATGCTGAACAATAGGGAAATACATGAAAATAAGAAAATTCATTGTAAAAGTGAAAACACAAGGGTACATTAAAAAAAGTATTGAGGAATTAAAATATATTTATTTTGGCTCCAAAGAATTTTGAGATCCAGGCATATTTTATAGGTCCAGCCATGGTGGCCACTTTTGGGGAATGAACCAGCAGACGGATGATCTTTCTCTGTGTCCCTCTCTGAAAATCCAACTTTCAAAAAAATGTTTTTTAAAAAAGATTTTATATGGACTGGTGCCATGGCAGAGTTGGCTAACCTCCCCCCTGCAGTGCAGGCATCTCACGTGAATGACACTTCATGTCCTTGCTGTTCCACTTCTGCTCCAGGTCCCTGATTATGGGCTGAGAAAGGAGTGGAGGATGGCTCAAGCTTTGACTCCTGCATCCATGTGGGAGACCAAGAGGAAGCCCTTGACTCTGAACCTCAGAACCACCAAGCTCAGGCCATTGCAGCCACTTGTGGAATGAACTCACAAATAGATCTTTGTTTTTGTGTCTGTTTGTCTCTCTGGTACTCTGCCTTAAAAAAAAAAAAACCTCTAAATAACCGAATGGACTTTAAAACAAGAAAATGAAAATAAAAAATAAACAAAGCCTGCTGTTACCAGAATAAAAATATTAGCAAAGAATTGAAATAAGAGTATAGAAAAGCAGCAGCAGAAATTAGTGAAGCTAGGTAGAAATAAAATTGCCAAATTTTAGTTAGGCTAAGATCAGAGATAAATCAGACATGAAAATGAAGATGTTACAAATATTAACAGTGAAATAACATCAACTCGGGGTTATTGTGAAAAAGTAAACTCCAGCAAATTTTATAAGCTAAAAACTGGATAAATTCTTAGAAAAAAAAAAGGCTTACGTAGGTTAAGTTTTCAAAATATGCAGTGAGTGTCTTGCTCAGAGATTAAGATTTCTATTAAGGTGTTCATATTGTGTATCTATTTTTTAAATTTATTTATTATTTTTAATTCATTAATTACATTGTATTATGTAACACAGTTTCATAGGTACTTGGATTCTCCCCACCCCTCCCCAAACCCTCCCATCATGGTGGATTCCTCCACCTTGTTGCATAACCACAGTTCAAGTTCAGTTGAGATTCCCCCAATGCAAGTATATACCAAATATAGAGTCCAGCATCTTATTGTCCAGTCAAGTTCAACGGCTTCTTAGGTATACCCTATCTGGTCTGAAGACAGAGCCAGCAGAGTATCATCCCGATCAATTTAAAGCTCCAACATACCATCAGCAGAAATTTACATCATTATGGAATTAATTGACATAGTAATGAGTAATCAATATGGTAAAAATAAATGCGAGTTCTTAACCACCTTCTGTGACCACCTCATTGACATTTCAATTTTAGTTTATACGCAACATATAACATTCAAAACATAACATGTTATACATAACATCATATCATTTTAAATTAAGGCAAACATGTGGTATTTAACCTTTTGGTATTGGCTCATTTCCCTTAGCATTATGGTTTCCATTTTGGCCCATTTGGCCACAAAGAACTGCATTTTGTTTTTTTTAATAGCTGAGTAGTATTCCATGGAGTAGATGAACCATAGCTTTCTTATCCAATCCTCTGCTGACTCAAATTCAACATACCGTATGATCCGACAATAGCACTCCTAGGAATATATCCAGAACACTTGTTTTTATGAAAAACCAACATGCACTCCTATGTTCATAGCAGCACAGTCAGTAATTGTGTATCTATTGACACCAAACTCAGGGCCCAATTCCAGCTCTCTCTGAAGTGAACCCCAGGAGGCAATGGTGACAACTGGATAGCTGTCGCCCGCATGGGAGAGCTGGATTGCATTTCTAATCCGGGCCATTGCAGGTATTTGGGAGTATAGCCAGTGATGGATCGAACTCTCTCGCGCTCTATATCTCTAACTCTCACACTTCCACTCTGACATAATAAAGAAAATTCCAAAAAGTGAAGAAATGGAACACTTGATCAGTAATAAGAAGGAAGGCTGAACACAATACTTTTAATACTTTGAAACTCATTTTAAGAGGCCCACATTATTGTGGGACAAAAGCTACGTAAAGATGCTACAAGAAAAGAATATGAACTTATATACTTATACGCAAAAGTCCCCAACCAAATTTGTATAAACTGAACTCAACAGTACATTAAAGGAATTACACACATGATCCTGCGGGACTTACACAACATAGTCACATGTGACTTACACATGTGGTCATGTGTGAATTACACACATGGTCCTGTGGGACTTAGGCCTGAGATTCAAGGATGGTTCCAATCAACAAATGTGCTACACATTTACAAAAGGGTGAGAAATCCACACAGTCATATAAATAGACACTCACACAGTGTTCGGAAAGCTTCAATATCCTTTTGTGATTAAAAACCTCTAATTAGATGTACAATGTACATAATAAAGGACATAATAAAGGAGCCAAACAAGTGGCCTCAAGCTTTTCCCTCTAATCAGGAATAACAGAGAGATGAGTCTCTTATAACATTTCATATTTAATAACATACTACCGATGTCCTGGTTAAAGAAGAAAGGAAGGGGATAAGAAAGCACTGTAGACTGACAAGAAATTAGCAGAATTCTCTTTCTTGATGACATGATTTTACATGCAGGAAACCTTTAAGTCTTTACTAAAGAAATACTAGAATTAGTGACCCAATTGAGGACAATTTTAGTTACACCTATTAATTCTAATAAATACTTCTCCAAACCTGAATATGAAATCAGTTCAGCGTAAGTTTGAAACATTCACCTAAATATAAACTAAAATATGAAATACTTAACCATAGATATGAAAAGCTTAACAGCACTGATGAAATTGAAGAAGATATTATTAAAAAGATATCGTTAATGCATTTGAGAAATTAGTTCTGTCAAAATGTTTGTGATCTCAAAGTTAAATGAAATTACTTCAAAACTCCCAAAAACATTTTCCACAGAAATAGGAAAAGAGCCCCGGAGTTCATGTGAACACACCAAAGATCTCCCAGTAGTCAAAGCATTATTAAGAATTAAGCCAAAAGCGTGATAATTAATGCTTGATTTTAGAAGAATGCTAAAATATAGTAATGATAAAATCATAAAACATAATTGTCATCAACCAGTGTTAACGGAATAGAGATCCCAGCTCATCTTTACCAAAGTTGCCAAGAACTCAAGACAGATGAACTTGGTTTCTTCAATACATGGTAATACATTGAGAAATACATAATACATTGGAAAAATTAGATATCTGCCTGTGAAAAATCAAAGCTAGATCCTATACCACAGATATACAATGGTTTGAAATTGGATTATTAACCTGATCATAAAATTTTTGTAACTTATTAAAAAAAACAGAGGGAAAGCTACTGACACTACTCTGGGGTGTGATTTTGTATATGTGACCCCAAAAGCACAGGCCAAATAGACAGGTTCAACAGGACTACAAAGAACTAAAATCCTTTTGTATGGCAAGGAAAATAACCAAAAGAATGAAAATACAGCCTATAGAAATGGAAGAAATTATAACTATTAGGTGTTAATATTCAAAGTGTATTAAATGCTTGACAATTCAATAATAAGACAAACTAAAATAGCCAAAGTGAAAGATATCCAGCAGACCTGAATAGACACTTCTTAAAAGGAAACTTTCAGATGGACAACAGTTTGGAAGAAAAAAATACTCATTATCTTTCATCATCAGGGAAGTGCAAATCTAAACTACAAGAAGATGTCATGTCACATGGAATGGATAGTGTCAAGAAAACTAAATGTACTGAAATGTTTGTGGAAATAAATTGAGGGGCAGGTAGACGAGGAAAAGGAAGGATGCTTGTCAAAAGATAAAGGAAGAATATCTGGTGAAGATCTGGCTTGCAGTGGATTTAATATTATACAACTGGAGGCAGTATGGGGACAGAGCAGGTGAAGGCACCACCAGTTCTCCATGCACCTGCTCCACTGCTGATTGGAGCTTCCCGAGGATGCGACCAGGAGCTGCAGAAGACAGCCAGATGCTTGGGCCTGTGCCTCCCGCCTGGAAGATCCAGTTAAAGCTCCTGTCTCTTGGCTTCGGTCTGGCCAGGCCATAACCACTACAGTTATTTGGAGGGGGACCCAACAGATGGAAGAATCTCTCCCATGTGTGTGCTCTATGTCTCTCCCTCCCTCCCACTCACACTTCTTCCTTTTCCCTCTTCCTCTTTTTCTCCATCTACCAGTCTTTCAACTCCCTCTCCCACTCAGTCTTTCAAATAAATTGTTAAATTTAAAAAACATGAGATAGTAGATGCAGTGTGCTGTTTCCTTGATATTTGCTGCATGTAGGTCTTACAATGCTCTCACCTCAAAAGGCATTTTCAGGTGAATATATTTCGGAAAGTGAAATGCGGGCTGACATGAAAGTGTGTGGTCCAGTCTTTGAAACAGCGTCATGTGCGACTGCAGCGCGTTCTCCTGACTTGTCAGGCTGTAAGGACATGTGAATTAGTCACCTGTTGTTGAAAGCCGATGGGGTAGCCTCCCTCTAGTTGTGGGAATGCTGGTATGTTTCTGTACCACTGTTCCTCCTCAACACCAGCTCCACCCCCTCATCCGCCTTCGTGGATTTGCCTGCTCGGCCGTGAAGGAAGTAGCAAGTTCAGCCCCAATCACAAGGAGCAAGTTCCACACCGTGGCATCACAGCTGCCCAGGTCTCCAAGTGCCTGTTCCGTTTCCCACTCTTCAGTGGGAGCTGGCCATAGCTTTGGCAATCTGTATGCAACTCCACAGCAAGTACTTTTCCACTGACAGTGGAGCCATTTATTTGCACTTTTTCATGGAATGTTTTTTTGGTCTGAGAAAGGATAAACTGCATAAAAATAGACTTATTTAATTTATTTTCATTCAATGCCAAATATTACTTTCAAAGATTACCATTTTTACCACTATCACGTGCTTTTCAAATCTCCAGTCTCCATGCTGTCACCTCTGTTAAAGGTGCACTTTCTACTCAACACAAAGTCCAAATTCTGAACAATTGCAGTATTTCAGGAATGTCCAGAAAGTTCCATATACTTAAAGAAAAAAAATTGCACCCATATATTTGGATGTGGCTCTTGTGTATTATAACTGCTTCTGACACTTCTGCCGAATTGAGAAGCACTAACATTATCTTCAGTTATTATTATTGACTTGGAGGTTATGAAGGGAAACCGTTGAATTTAAAAACTATGACCTTTCTCTGAGGTCACCAATTAAATTTTATGACTTACGTTATGAAATACTGGAGTCAAACAAGGGCCAGAATAACTTTTTCTCCCTTCAGGTTGTAATATAATTTATGAACAACCGTCAGGATTTGCTCAAAGTATTTTCACAATGTAAGATATTGCTTTGAAGGGTCTAGGTGGCATTACTGGATGAGCTCTGACCCAGATTCCTGGGAGAAGCAGCCCTCACTCCTCCGCAGACAAACGGAAATGCAGTCCTGAAGCAGAGAAGGCTGTCACCGTGCGTGACCTTGACTGTGAGTGATAGGAGCTAAGCCACAGCAGAGGCGGAATTGCTTCTGCACTCGCCAAAGTCACAGCCAAGGTCACCTTTAGGAGAGAGTAGGGGCAGGTGCCCTACTGCTTCTTGGCCATGCCAGGCCTTTCTGTTTGACTGATTTATCCATCCTGGCACACTCTCGGCTCCCGTAATTCAAAGAGGGCTCATCCTATCATTGGAGAAGATCAAGACAAGCAACCACCAGAGAGGCTGGTTTCTGAACAGGAAAGCATGTCAGCCTGCAGACAGATCAGGGAGCGGCAGAAAGACAGGAAATCAGCCAAGGCTTCACATGCATCGGGCATGATCTGCCCAGTAAATACGGACTAAGGAATATTGATTTCCTCTATATTGGCCTTTCTACCTATGTATCTTTAAATATAAATCACTATAAATTTATACCACATCCATTACTTCTAAAGCAATTTATTACATGATTTTTATTATTTGATCATCAATTTCCAACTCATTTCATTCATAAAATGTGTTTTTCTTAACATTTCTCCTGAATTTTGAGTATCATATCTCAATATTCTATTCCTTCCTTCTGTGTCAAAATAAATACTCTCATAATATATTTGCAAGTTCCCTGGACTTCAGGCCAATATATTTACCTGTTAATTTCTCTTGGTTTATACTCATGGGTAAAAGCCAGTTATAAGAAAACATTTCCAAATTGAATTACATGAAAATAAATGTCTTTTCATTTTACAGCACTAAAAATGTACGAGCTTGTAAAACAACTTATTTCTTAAAATAATTTTATGCCACATGTAAGTATTGTAGGTTACTATATGTCATTTTCACTTTATCATTTGAGTCTAGGAAAATCACATTCATATGTTTAATCACAATTTTTTAAGATTCATGTAGAATTTTTCTTCAGATGGTCATTGTAGCTCAGAATTTTTTTGAATTTTTAACGGAAAGATGGAGAGGAAAGGGTTAGTGAGCTATGGCTCACTCCCCCAGATGCCTGCCACGGCTGTGACCAGGAATTAAGTCCAGACCTCCCACGTGGGAATCAGAAACTGAGCCCCTCAAGCTGTCAACCCTGTCTCCTGGGGTCCGTGTCAGGGCAGTTGCAATGCAGAACCAGAACCACGTGTCTAACATAGGAACTCCTGTGTGGGTGACACACAGCCAGCTAACTTCTTTTAAAAAAAAATGTTTATCTTATTGAAACATTTACAGAAAAAAGGAGAGACAGAGCCAAGGTCTTTCATATGCTGGTTCACTCCCCAAATAGCCACCACGGTTGGAGCTGAGCCATTCCGAAGCCAGGAGCCAGCAGTCGAGTTTTTTCCATATCTTCCACAGGATGAAAATAAAGTACAAATCTTTGGTCCTCATCATTGATGCTGTAATAGATTTTAGCATTAATAACTTATAAGCATACTGTAGATGTAAAAAATGTGTAACATTAAAACAACCAGCAGCCCAATTTTCATTTCTATGTTCAGACATGTAGTGTTTTCTGCTGAAGATTTTTAACTTTAGTGTTTTCCTTCAATGGTTATTTATAATTCGGCAAATGTTATTCGGATTCTCAGCTACCGGGATGGTCTGGTGGTTACGAATTCAGCTGGGGAGCTAGTGTGATGGTTCAACTGGCTAATCCTCCATGTGAGCACCGGTTTCGGTTCCAGCTGTCCCATTTCCTGTCCAGAGCCCCGATTATGATCTGGAAAAGCAGCAGACGGTGAATTGAAGCCTTGTGTCTATGACCATAGCTCCTTCAAACAGACTTAAAGGAACCTTCTAAGACTCATAGGCTCTGTGCTTACAGTCAGGATACACGACAATTCTCAGGGCTTCTGTGGCTTATTGACTATACCAAACATACACATATGTATCTATCAATATTTATTTCTAGTAGAAGCAATTTCTGTTCATTTTCTAAGCTATAACCATTTCCCAATTGATTATGAAGTGTTAATTACTTGGTGTCTGAGTGGTGAATTAGTGAGTGAAGGAAAGAATGAGTAAAGATGTCAAGAGTGAAGAGGTAATTTCTAGGCAGTTGTGCAAAAGCTAAGCCTTCTCACCAAAAATGTTACTGTTGGAGAGATAACAAAAGCCAATGTAAGGAAATACTTTCTGATGTTTTTAATTGAGAAGACTGGAAAGGGGAACTGGTTTCTTTTCTTCCAGAGTCATCCTGGGCTTTGGTAACAGTGACAGCTCTGTCGGGAAGAGAAGGTGTCAGCAGGTGTCTTAGAAGAATTCTGGACAGCACAGTCCAAATGAGATTGTTTTGCCACCTGTCACTTAACTGACAGCTTAAGCAGTCTAGACATAATAACACTAAAATAACTAAGTAATTATGTACATGAAATAATTAGGCACTGACTCTTCTTAGTACTGCTGGTTATAAATCAAAGTGTTGTTAAACTTCTGTGGCTTTTCACAAGTATGACATAGTTACCATAGTAAACCTTTGTTATGTGGATAGTAGGCTTTGGGGGATGCTTCAGTCTTCTGCTAAGTTGCTGGGATACAGGAGGGGGAGATACTTTCACAAAGATGATGACTTAATCTCTGCCATCAAAGAGCTTTCTGGCTTACAGGTATGCACGTTGGCAGTCAGCGGTTTGTGAGGGAGGGTGAAGAACACATGTGGAGCTCTCCTATGCTCTTGCTCACCCTTTTCTCTTTTTACTTGATGTTAATGTTGGTTTCTGCTTCATTTATGTTGTTAAACAGTCAAAGAAACACAGTGAGAAGGAGAGATGGATAAAGCTTTGGCGGTGGGGTGGGATCACCAGTTTGACTTCCCAAAAGCCTGCAACATTCAAGTTTGGACCATGCAGAGCAAGGAGCCTGGAATTCAATTCTGGTCTCCTGAATAGGAGGAGAGACAGAGTGGAGATCTTCCATCTGATGATTCACTCCCCAAGTGAGCCGCTACGGCCAGTGCTGCGCCGATCTGAAGCCGGGAACCAGGAACCTCTTCCGGGTCTCCCACGCGGGTGCAGGGTCCCAAGGCTTTGGGCCGTCCTCGACTGCTTTCCCAGGCCACAAGAAGGGAGCTGGATGGGAAGTGGAGTTACCGGGATTAGAACCGGCGCCCATATGGGATCCCGGGGCTTTCAAGGCGAGGACTTTAGCCGCTAGGCCACGGTGCCGGGCCCTTTATTTCATTTTATGACACAGTTTGATAGGCTCTGGGATTCCCCCTACCCCTCCCCAAACTCTACTGCCATGTTGGATTCCTCCACATTGTTGCAGTCGAACAGCTCATATCCAGTCATAATTCCTTCATTGCGGGCATGTACCGTGCAGAGTCCAGCGTGCTATTGTCCAGATGGATTCAGCAGTTTCATTGGGAGATCATCCCCAGTTTGAAAGTATAGCTGGCAGAATATTATCCCCTCCAATGTAAAGCCACAACACAAGATCAATAAGAATTTATAACATCATGGAGTTAATTGACATGGTATTGAGTAACGAATATGTTAGAAAATGCAAGTTCTTAACCACATCCTGTGACTACTTCATTGACATTTCAGTTTTAGTTTATATACAACTGGCTGCTATACACCTTAAAATGGTTATAGGGTACTATTCAGATGTCTCAAGTCTATTTTCAATTTTATATTTAGCAGCTTATAGTATTGAAGTGTGATTTTTACTGAACTTGGCGAATTTTAGAATAGTTCAAACAGGCTTATAACCCTAACAAGGTATATGTTGACACTTGAGGGACAGAACAGTTTTAGGAGAGGTGTGCAGAGAAATCTTCAATACCTTAGTGAGGAGTAACTAATCTTTGTGTCCTACCTAGTAAGGTGTATTTGTACCAACTAAATTCTAGTCGCTTAAAATCAGGCTGTGATGATCCTGCCTCAGGATTATTTTGGAAATCATAACCTGTTCTCATTGGTACACTGAAGATCTTCAGTATCTAACAGTACATCTGAGAAGTTCTTTAGGGTTTGCCAAACCTCACAATATTTTGCAACCTTCTGTTAGAAATGCTTGACGTCAATACAACCAATTCTAAATACAATTTTTAACATTTGAAAGCCAACTAAATGTAGTAGTATACAAAAACTTTTTCATGCTTTTCAAAATTGTTACTGTGTTTATCAACATTTAAGAAAATCTTTATTTGCGTAATTAATGGATCTTACATTTGAAGCATTGCAGTTGGCTTTGTGTGGTTCTTCATGTCTGCACAGTTGTGAAGGCTTACTGCCCAGATTAACAAGTGTCTGAGTAGGTCTCATGTAAATAATGGCAAAACACACAAATACTTGGAAAACAAAGTAAAGCATGTTCTGAACACATGAGTTACTTCAGTGTCTTACTTTTGAGTGTCTAATTTGGTTGTGTATACCCTCCATCTATTTATTGAAAAAAATTGAGAATATCTCTTTGGGCCAACTTCCCATATTTAGTTGGGTACTTGATAAATTGTATGTGGGTGTATATGTGGGTTGTTATGCCACTGCAAGGTAAGCCACCTTTGGAACATCCATTTTTCATAGCACAGTGCTCATCCAAGCCGTCCCTACTGCTCTTTCAATCTAGTTTCTGCTGTGATGCCCTTAGGAAAGCAGATGATACCTCTGGGGCTTGAAGTGCTTCTACCCATATGGAAGACCCCAAGTGGAGTCCATGGCTTCAGCCTGGCTCTTCCATTGCATAGTTAAGCAGTCAGTGGAAGATCTCGCCTTCTCTCCTTCCCCTCCCCAGTGTTTGCCTTCCAAGTCAACAAATAAATGCCTCCTCTTTTAAAGACTGATTTTATTCATGTGAAACAGACAGTTACAGACAGAGTAGGAGAGACAGAGACATCTATCCACTGTTTTTTCTCTCAAATGGTTGCAATGCCTGAGGCTGAGCTGAGCCAAAGTCAGGAATCTGGAGCAGCTCCATCCAGGTCTGCGCACTGGTGTGGGGCTTAAGTATTCAGGCCATCCTCCACCACTTTTCCAGGCATATTAAAAATGGAGCTGGAAGAAAAGTAAAACAGCCAGAACTCAAACCGGTGCCCATACTGGGTGCCAGCATTATAGGTGGCAGGTTGAAGCACTCTGTCACAACACCAGCCCCGTAAATCCTTGGGAAATGAAGTGATTTGGTTTGATGGGACTAAAGTGACTATGCAACATCATTATTCTGGAGAAAATTCTTGAAACCTGAATCCTTCAGAAACAACCTTGAACCTCTTGACAGGCAAGGCAAGCGTTTGTGTGTCTTCGGGTAAAAGATCTGAATGGTCTGCCGAGTCTTCTGGGGCTTACGGACATCACAGTGACTTACAATCACACACAAAGCTGCCGTTCCATAATCTCAAGATCCCCGAGTCAGTTTGTACTTCTCAGGCCTCCAGGATATCTGGGGAGATTTTGTACTGCACAGAATTTTGCATCCCACACGAGGTTACTGAAGCATAAAGTCAATGAGAGTTCCAGGCCAGGCTCTGACACTCCGTTCATTCTCCTTGGGCCTTAGCAGACCGATTGACATTTCACGCTCCCTTGTAATCCTTAACATGAAGTGCTGATTATATACATAGAAAGATTGGAGGACATAGTGAATGAATAAGCACATACTAAAGTTAAGAAGGGCTTTCGACGAGTAAGGAAAGACTGTCGCGGCACTCATTCAAATTTTGGTATTAAAAATGTGAGGTCTGCAGAAAATTGCCCTAGGCGGCCTGCCACAGAAAGATCAAACACAAATGAGCTGCTTCAGAAAACACTTCCAGATCCCATTTTCTCAGATTTTCAAATTCATCATACCTACGAGCTTGAAACTTTGCCAAACCCACTTAAACATTTTTGGAAACTCCTTGAAATCAGCAATAATGCTTGCAAAGCTGTAAAAGCATGATATTCCACTGACACTTAAAAATACACACACAAGCTCTGTACTCTTTCATTGGTTTTATTGCCAAAACAACCCATGGAAACAAAAGGTGCAAGGAAGATATGAAAGCAAGTAACAACTGCACAGCAGTTATCCTGTGGATGAATCATAGACAAGGGCATTAACAGATGCAAGCCCAATGCCGCTGCAGAATGCACGAGAGGAAGCAGGCAGCAGTTTCAAAGTCAGGCATTGGGAATGGGACTTCACTTGCACTTAATCAGATAGCTCTGATTAAGTGTCCCTATCTCTTTTAAACAAGTAAATGCTTGGGATTGCTTTTTAATCATAAGTCTTAATAGAAACAGGCACTGTGGAAACGGGTTCGAATCCCAGCTTTTCCACTTCCAGAATGTTCTAACTCCCTTATAATGTGGCTGAGAAAGCAGTGGAGGGCAATCCAAGTGCTTGGGCCACTATACCCACATGGGAGACCCTGAAGAAGCTCTTGGCTCTTGGCTTCAGTCTGGCCAAGCCTCAGTGCTTGCTTCATTTAGAATGTGAACCAGTGGGTAGAAGACATTCTCATTCTCTCTCTCTCTCTCTCTCTCTCTCTCTCTCTCTCTCTCTCTCTTTCTCCCCATTCTAAAATACATATTTTACAAAAAGCTTTATGGGTCCGGCGCCGTGGCCTAGCGGCTAAAGTCCTCGCCTTGAAAGCGCCGGGATCCCATATGGGCACCGGTTCTAATCCCAGCAGCTCCACTTCCCATCCAGCTCCCTGCTTGTGGCCTGGGAAAGCAGTCGAGGACGGCCCAATGCATTGGGACCCTGCACCCACGTGGGAGACCCGGAAGAGGTTCCTGGTTCTTGGCTTCGGATCGGCGCGCACCGGCCCGTTGCGGCTCACTTGGGGAGTGAATCATCGGACGGAGGATCTTCCTCTCTGTCTCTCCTCCTCTCTGTATATCTGACTTTGTAATAAACTGAATAAATCTTTTTTAAAAAAAGCTTTAAGTACTCCAGTTTTCTTAGTCTGTATTCCATGTTTTTTTAAAACCCTAGTTAGGGGGTATAAGGTTAGTTTCCTTAGTCTATATTCCAAGTGCTTTGGTAAGCATCTGAAATTCTTCAAGAACACTCAGACAAAATTGACAGTATTTCAATTAATATTTTTCAAAACAGTACTTAATTGCTTCATTTACCATATGTACTTAGTAGGAATTACCTATCTTCATTAATTGAATTTGTCCAAGCAATGCTTAATGTTTACCGTGAAGGCATATGACACTCCCTGTCATCAGAGTGGTAACAGCTAACCTGGCTCTGTTTGCTGGGTTCTCACTCACCTCCCCTTTTTCCTCTTCATCTCCTTCATACCACAGCTGAACACTTTGTGGGGGTGGTACAGACTTTGTTCCACTGGAACTTGCAGGCCTGGTGCAGTGACACCAAGAGTTTTCCTGCTGGCCAGCTTAACTCAAGGAGGTTGGGTTGGAGGCTGTTGGAACCACAGTGACTAAAAAGACACCTTCCAGGCATCCAACAGTCCTCTGCCTGTGCAGGCTCAACTTCACCTCCGCGTCCCTCCCCATTCAAAAGACACGAACCTTGGAACTCCGTCTTCGGTGTGTGCTTTTGAATGCTGACCTGCTGTAGTCATTGCTGTGGTTGAATCAGAGAACATTCCCCACAAAAGGAGGAGGTTGTTGCACTCCAAACTTAGCTCCAGAATTCCTGAAAATCAAGCACAAGTGAAATCGGTCTGGGTGATTCTTTCTCCTGATAAGTAGATGTTTATGAGTTTGAGATATTTTTCTCTCACCAACTTCTGAGAGAGATTTGTCATATAGCAAGATGTGTAAATATAGGTGATTTCTGTCAAATTAATACATATACTTCATATGTCCATTAGGACATTACTTTGTAGGATTATGGTGACAGTGTACAGTAAGACAAACCACATGTAATCATTATTACCTGTACTGGCAGCAGATCCTTGATGAATTCTTATTTAAGTTCATAGGACAAGAAGCTGGCATTTCCTCAATAGTACAAGGATCGTGAACAAAAATACACATCACAAAATCACAAAACTTCCTTATGTTAACTTCAACAGGAAAACCTCAAATGCTGCTCATTCCTAGTCTTATTTGTCAGTTTCATGTATGTTATGGTATATTTTAATGTCTTCTTATATTTCAGACATCGAACTGTTTCTCCATATAAACCAGACTATGGCTGTCAGGCATGTTTTTGATTCACATTTAAAATGTATTGACTCAGCTGAGTGAATCTTATACTAAATAAAATGCAACTACCATTAAGATAGTGTTTGAATAATTTTAAAATATCAGGTATAAAATATTTCACATTATTTACACATACTCAAAAAAGTGTTTCTTGGTGTCAGAAGTTCTTTATGGGTTGTGCAGACAAGTTAGCAGATTGACCATGCAACCTGAAGGAGTAAATACCCTGTGAAATAACATGTCCACAGCCCACAATTTACAGAGGAAAAGGACCGTACAGGAATCAGAAGACACTGAAAAGGAATGCAAAGGGAAGGGTGGAGATGAGTATAGTGAAAGAGAGGGAGGGAGGCAGAGAAAGGGAAACATGTATGTTGTTCTTACCCCATGCTGCTTTTTCTAGTGAAGATATCGACATAATTTTACATTGATACAAAGGAAATATATATACACTCATACAGAAATACAGAGTAACGGGACATTATGGGTGATCAGTGTAGAAATGAATTACACATTATAGTGATGGGCTGTGAGGGTTTTACTTGTGGGTTTTGTTTTTTTGTTTTGTTTTTTAGCTGTGGCTTTAAAAATGAACCTTGTTTACAAGAGATGAAATAAACAATTTCAGGAAAAAGTTTATGCTCCAGACAGATCATTGTGCCTGTCATGCCAGGTTGACTTACTGGACTTCTGTCATGCTGCCAAAGAATTAGGAAGATGCAGAGTAAATGTCACATCACATCTCAGAAAATGAAAAAGGAAACAAGATCATGAGGAGAAAAAGAAGCTGGAGCACTAAATTCTTTTTTTTTTATTAATATTTAGCATTATGTGACAGTTTCATAGGCTCTGGGAATCCCCCCACCCCTCCCCTCCCCTCCCCCCTGGTGGATTCCTCCACCTTGATGCAGTATTACAGTTCAAATTCAATCAAGATTCTTTCCTTGCAAACATATATTAAGCATCGAGTCCAGCTACTTATTGTCCAGATGGGTTGAACGGTTTCTTGGGGAGACCATTTCTGGTCCGAAGTCAGAGCTGGTATAATATCATCACAGTCAATTAAGAGTCCCAGCAATTTGCAATATTATGGAATTGACATGGTTTTGAGTAACAAGTATGTTAAAAAAAAAAACAAAAAACAAAAACAAAAAAACACAAAAAACAAAGAACAAAATAACAAAAAACAAGTCCTAACCACAACCTATGATTAGCTCATTGACATCTCAATTTTAGTTTATATACAGGACTGGACCGGCTGCTATATACCTTGAAAAGGCTATAGGGTACCATTCAGCTGTCTCATGTCTATTTCATTTTAGTATTTAGCCATTTGTTGTGTTGAAGTATAATTTTGTTGATCTTGGCAGATTTTGGGATAATCTAGACTGGCTTGTAACTCTAACAAGATATTTGTCGACATTTAATGTGCAGAACATTTTTTTTTGGGGGGGTGGTGTGCAGGAAAATCCTCAACACCATGGTGAGGAGTGACTAATCTTTGTGTCCCACCCAGCAAGGCATGAGCCAATCCATGCCATGGAGCACTAAATTCTGAAAATGTTTAGCACTCTATAGTATAATTTTCCCTCAGTATTTTTCTCTATGTGTTTCTTTTAAACATTTATTGATTTTCATTACAAAGGCAGATTTACAGAGAGACAGAAAGATCTCCCGTCCACTGGTTCACTCCCAAAGTGGCCACAGTAGCCAGAGCTGAGCCAGTCCGAAGCCAAGAGGCAGGAGCTTCTTCTGGATCTCCTACATGGATTGCAGCGTCCCAAGGCTTTGGGCCATCCTCTACTGCCAGGTCACAGGCAGGGAGCCAGATGAGAAGTAAAGTAGCTGGAACGTGAACCAGTGCCCATATGGGATCCTAGGGATTACAAGGCAAGGATTTAGCCACTGAGCCTTCTACACTTAATTTTAAATTGTCTGTGAGAAATTACTAGGTACTCATATTGTTACTGAAATACTCAAGTTGGCTTACTTGTGTCAAAGTTTTGATTTGTAGGTGCTTCTTATTTTTTTAGTCATTAATTTGACAGGCAGCAACACAGAGGAGAGAGAAGCAAGCAAAAGCGAGCCACTATCCATTGGATCATTCCCCCAAGTGCTGGCAGCAGCAGTGGCTGACCTAGATAAAACAAAGCCAGGAGCTGGGAACTCAGTCCAGGTCTCTCATGTGGGTGGCAGGACCCAGTTCCTGGAGTCTGCAGACTTCCAGGTCTGCAAAGCAGAAATTTGGAGTAATGAGCAGCGTCAGTCACTCCAGTGTGTGACATGGGCATCTTTACCACTAAGCAAAAGATTCACCCTTGGTTTAAAAGCATTTGTTTAAAAACTTTATTTTTATTGGAAATGCACATCTTTAGAAAGAAGAGAGGAAGATCTTCCATCTGCTGGTTCGCTGCCTAAATAGCTGCAACAGCCACAGCTGAGCTGAGCTGAAGCTAGGACCTAGGAGTTTCTTCCACATGTCCGCAGGGTCTTAAGGCTTTGAGCTCTCCTATGCTGTTTTCCCAGGCCGTAAGCAGGGAGCTGGGTGGGAAGTGGAGCAGGGACCAGTGCCAGTATGCAATCCCGGCACTTACAGGAGGAGAATTAGCCAGTTGAGCCATTGCACCAGGCTCTGAAGTATTTTTGATAATCATCTCGGGAAAGACAATTTAAGAATCAAATTATTTTTCCTGTCATAGTTTTAAAAAATTTAAGTGCCTTGCATTTTTAAGAAAATTTTATGAACTTCATTTTTTTCTGTCTCTCTGAGGATTTCTCATGATTTCTAAATTTACTTGGCTAAAATTACAGAACTTCGTAATGTCTACCAGCTGTATAGAACCTGGTTCTCAGTTTGATTGTCAGTGAGCACTCAGAATGTCTGCTACCAAAGTATATATCATCACATTCATTTTTGTTATTTAGTTGTGATAAACTGTGTATTCTGGAACAGGTTAATTGTGGAAAGGTCTCTGATTCCTGTTGACTTGACTGTGATGCTCTCATTCTTACTGGTAAAAGTAAGAATGCATTTTTCCTCCTTCATTGAATTGAGTACACTCATTTTCTGTGAAAATTTTTCTACCTTCCCTCATGGCTGTGAAAGGGATACTGGCTCTGATGTTTGTCTGAATTGCATCAGGGCTGTTTCAACAATAACTTACTTAAGTATTGGTTCTTTCAAACGATATCTCTCATTCAAAAAATGTAGCTGCAAAATAAGTAAGTCATTCTTTATATTTTATTTTTAAATCATGACTAAAGTGCGTGTTTTTGCTGTGGTTTTTGATGAAAAATCAAGTAAGTGAACATGCTCACTTTTAAATTCATTTTGAAAGTCTGAATATTGCTAGCATAAGTTGTCTGTGTGTTCTTTTGTGTTGTGTGTGTGTGTGTTGTGAGCACCGTGTGTGTCCACATATGCATACTCACGCAGGAGGTTAGCATGCCAGAAACATGGTTTGGTCTTTATGCAGGGCTCTTATGCTGCCACAAAATGTTATAGCTTCACATAACAGCCAAATTATCCCCAGGAAGCTAAACATTAATGCACTGTCTTTTAAATATGCAAGGATGGATTAGCTTTTCAGGGGAGAAATTGAAGCAGAATTAAATAGGAAAATGACTTGCCATTTTCAAATACCCTTAACTGTTTAGTGGTGTTTGTCTTCACTCACTTCCTGATTACACTGTAGCCAATATCATATGCAATATGGTGTCATGTCCCTTGGTTATAAAATTTATAACTTCCAGAAGGTCCTGATTTTCAAGACAGCAATGGTCAGATAGTGGAATTCTTCCTTAAAGAGTCAGGCCTCTGTGTTAAACCTGCTACCAACTCCTTCACCCTGAAATAAAGTCCCAATTCCAAACCTCCTCTCTGTTTTATAGAATGACAGTTTGGTTTCTTAATATCAAATTCTTTCGCCTGTTCCAAGCAAAACAGATGGTTAAGATAATTATAATGGAAATGGCATGCTGAGAAAACTGTCAAGAGAGACCATTGCATTCTTGTGTTTTCCCCTTCTTCCTTCTAAATGCAGTAGTAGGTAACAGTGTGAAACAATGAACAAAGCACTCAAGACAGGAGGAGCAGGTCCCACTCTGGACTCTGCCGAGAGGTCGGGTGGGCCGGTTCCGCCTTCTGCTCTCAGTCTGTTCGGTTTAATCAGGCCGGTGTGTAACCCGAAAGGCCCTTCTTGTTCACGGGTCAGACACCGGAAGAGGAGGCCGGGCAGTGAGGGCTGAGTGGGAGAAGCAAGAGAGGGCACCGGCAAAACCGAATCCAACTTTTTTGTTGACCAGAAGGATTTTTATGCAAGAGGCATTTCAAGTGAGTTTAAAACCGAGTGCAGAAATGAATCCGAAATGCCTACCGTATGCTTTTTCAGCACTTTCTAGCAATTATGACAATTTAGGTGGTTATGTAAATTACACAATTCTTGTAAAATGATATAATTATGAAATGTTGAGGCAGAAACAGAAAAGGAATACATTGCCTTAAAGTGAATACGGCAATGGTACACGATTGGGAATCCACCCCCTCCTGTCGTCACCTTCCCTCACTCCTTCTGAGTTTGCTGCAGCAGAAGAGCATCTCAGAGGGCACACGTGTGGCGTCTGCATCAGGTGGTGAAGTGCAGTGAGGACATCGCAGGCTGAGTGTTTCAGTGGATTCAGATTAAGAGATCTGTGTCTGCATGAGGCTCTTCTCAAAAATATTCTCTTAATTCTTAGCATTCCACATGTTGAAGTCACTGACAATAATATACATATATATATGTCTGTATGTGTATGTGTGTGTATTTGCACACACACCAATGACTTCTCCTAGCATTATATTATTCATGTTTGTGGGAAAGAGGAAAGAGGAAGGGGACTTGTGAAGGGAGTTTTGTGGCTAAGTTAGATTGAAGCAATTTCAGAAAGCCAAGGAAATTCACCTACGTATAGTCAGAATGCTCACCAACTTGGGGAGAACAGTATGTGGAATTCCATCGCCTTTGAAATCTGTAGTCGCCACCTCGCTTTGAGTCTCCAATCCGCAAAGCCAGGGTCCATGAAATGGTCGGGAGACGGCATAGACGGTCCTGTCTCTGACATTTCTCCACGATGGACAGTGTCTTCACAAGGAAACACACATGGATGTCACCCACCTAACAAATAAGGCCATGGAGACACTGCAACTTCCTGATACTTTCAGAAGCTCTTTAAGTTGGACCTCAAACAAGTGCACCTCTCATCCTGTGGTTGAAGTTAAATCCTGCTCATGCGAGGTCTTTGCTCAGTCAAGTGTAACGTTTGGAGAGAGTACAGCAAGGGGAACACTAACCCAAAGCTTTGTTTCCACCTTCCTTTCTTGGCAGGAGTGGAGAGGTGAGCTGGCCGGAAGGGGTGGCATGGTCAGGGAGAGGCGGAGATTTGAGCAGATTCATTTCTGCGTCTGAGATTATGCCTGCATACTGCCTGCGAAATAGAGATCTTGGCTTCCTTCCACTGGTTTACTGTGCAAGATGGAAGCCAAGAGCTAGAAACTCCATCTGCACCTGTCGTATGGGTGCCAGTCATTACCAGACGCCTCCCAGGTGTGTGAGCAAGAAGCTGTATTAAAAATGGAAGCAGAATTCAATCCCACACATCCTAAAGTGGGACACAAGGGGTCCCAGGAGAGACTTAACCCTCTGCCACAAAGCCCACCCTGACAATCTGTTGTTAGGAATGGAGATCGTCTTCCTCTGGGATTTGCTGCTCCCCACCCTACCTGCACCCACACACAGCTTTGTCAGCTGAAAGGGGTGCATGAAATACTCATCTCCCTAAATACACGTGTGCACTCCTATCTCAAGTTCAGCTGCAGCACCTCCATTACTACTATTCCTCGTGAACCTCCCATGAGGGAAGAGGTTCCCCAAATACACGCTCGCACTTGCTGGGACATCGACAAGGGATTTATGGATTTCAGGTCTATACAGCAGCAGCAGTTAGGAGCATCCTCTCCCTTGGCTGAAATGTGAAGCACAAAGAACAGAGAGACTTTGACACTACTCTTCACTCAATCGGTTCAGTCTCCTTGTCAGTAACAGGGCAGGGAGTTGTCTGAATGTTAATTCTTCCTTTCTGTGTCTCTTTCCTGCTTTTCCCCCTGCATGTAGCTCAAGGCAAACCCTTCTTCTACAGAAGTGTGTGTTGTCTTGGTGGCTGGTAGGCCCTCTGTGTCTTCCAGTTCTAGCCAAGACACCTCCAGACATCATTCGCCCTGTATGCACCCATTAAGTCAAAATAACAGGCGTGGATAATTAGCTTGAACTGTCTGGTTTGTAGAGACAAAACACTATTTTCAAGTGGCCAGCAAATTCTTCCTGTTGCTCTGGACATGGTCTCGATCTTAAGTCCATTGAAGCTTGGAAGCTGACATTTTAGGGCTTGATGAATTTTTTGTCCTAGGGTGGAGCTTGGATTTTGTCCTTAAAGCATGCACACCCTTTATTTTCGGAGCTGTCACTTTACTGACCGCTTCTTCATCTTACAAGTACCTTTTCATTGCTGTTAAGGCAGTGCAACCCCGGAGAGTAAAATAATCAGATATTTGTTGTAAGACAGGAATTGTTCTAATTCTTAGTCCTCTTTGACTAGGAGAATGGATTAAAGTCCTCCCTAGAGCTTGCAGAGAGGAAACCCAAGGAGTCATTGTCCCACCAAGGATGCCAAGCACAGCTGGTTCCTGGAATAGGGCAGATTTACAGAGCCAGAGAGAAAGATCTTCCATTTGCTGCTTCACTCTCTGACTGGCCACAATTGCAGGAGCTGAACCAATCCGAAGCCAGGAACCAGGAGTTTTCCCTGGGTCTCCTGTACAGGTTCAGGGTCCCAAGGTTTTGGGCTATCCTCTATTGCATTCCCCGGCCACAGGCAGGGAGCTGGAAGGGAAGTGGAGCAGCTGGGGTTATAGGCCAGCACCCATATGAGATCCTGGTGCATAAAATTTGAGAAATTTGCCACTGAGCCATTACACTGGGCCTGAGCTAGTTACATTTAGAATTACATATTCTTACCTATCAATAATATCCATAACATATTATGCACTACTAAATTATGCAGTGTTTAAAACTGGGGAAATTACAATAAAGAAAAAATAAACATACTTCATAATCAATTGCAGTTATACTGTAAAATGCCTTTTGTGCTTTTTCCTTAAAATATAGCTTCATACACACATATATTCCCCCTTTGTAAAAGCTAGATATTGCACAAAGTTATTGCTGAAGTTTCTCCCATACTAGACTGAGAATTTGGCACATGAATCAGGTAGCATGCATGTGTTGGTGTGTGTATGATTACTGCATAAAACTTAGTGAAGTTTATTGGAAGCAATCTTAAATTCTGTTCTTCATTCCTTGATAGCATTCCCAAGGAAATCCTTGAAACATACAAACATACACAGTCACGTATACTTGAGAGGAAGACTTAGGTCAGATAGTTCAAACCTTGATCCTCTTTGGGGAGCATAGAGTAAAAATGAGTTTGTTTATTTGTTTCAAGACTTATTTATTTGAAAGGCAGAGTGAGAGAGGTGAGGAAGAGAGGGAGAGAGAGAAAGGTCTCCCATCTAGTGGTTCACTCCTCAAATGGCCACAACGGTCGGAGTCAATGGCCTGCAGCCACGAGCTTCTTCCTGGTCTTCCACATGAATGCAAGGGCCCAAGTACTTGGGCCATCTTCCGCTGCTCCCTCGGGCACATTGTCAGGGAGCTGGACAGAAGCAGAGCAACTGAGACTCAGATCAGTTTCCTGTGGAAAGCCAGCACCACAGGCAGATGCTAAACTTGCTATACCACTGTACTGGTACTGAAAACTGAGTTTTAAGACAGAAGGGAATAATCTTTTTAAAGATATATTCACACAATTATGGAATGCTTACATGACTCTGGAGGTGTAGCTATCCATTTCTTCCCTTATAGTTTTTCTGATTCTGTGTGCACATTGATCACATGCACTGGTTAACTGAGTGCTTCACAGGGCAGTATGTGTGTGCATTGTACACCACAGACATGACCCAAACGAGACTTTCCATGAACTCTTGCTAAAGTTATTGCCTTTTACAAGTTACAGCCTAGGACTCTGCAGTGATGAAGTGAATAACGAGGCCCATTTTCTGCACTCTCAGCTGGTGAGGAGGGCTGTGGCCTGGCTGCCAGCACCGTGTTCAGTGGCAGCCTGCTCTCTCTCCCTCAGGGCTGTCAGCTGCCCTATTTCGTCTAAGTGAAGAAATATCAACACAGGCTACAGCTGTGTCTAGCCCAGGCTCCCACTGAAACAAACAAACAAAAAAGATGAAAACATCAGTGTCAGGGCACGGAGTGTGCAGCCTCTGGCTTCCCTTCCAGCCCTAGGTTCAATTCTCAGTGCTCTCATATCCAACCCAGCTCTCTGGAAAAGCAGAGAAGTTGATGATGTCATAATCCTCATTTTCAAAGTCAGAAATTCCCCCACGATCCTAAAAGTAGCTTCTCTTTCAGGGTTGATGAAACGCCCTGGAGGATGGCCATCTTTCAGTAAGGACAGCAGCAGAGCCAATGCTATCTTAATGGATAATGGTCTCCTCAGACACAAGCTGACAACAATCACTTGCCAAATCATTTTAGTTTGTATTTTGTAGTCACATAGTATTCAGCATTCTGGAGACAGGTGTGATCTCATACGCAAGAGATGAGGATGATAGCTACAGTGTAATAGAATCTCAGCCTCATATTTTAAGGAAGCAAATGACAAATGGTGCATAATTCTGTGTGAAAGTAGGTACAATTATATGCCATTGTCCCATGCATTCAAAACGTGCATATTTTTTCTTTTCGTATCATCTTGTTTAAAGAAATAGACTGATAAGTTGCTACCTTTATAGCTGGTCTGTTTTCTTGTCTCCTTTCCTTTCCATGCAAATTTATCAAGAAAAAAACAGGCAAGTCTTAGTTACCTTATATTTGAGAAAATGAAATTACCTGGCTTTTATTTCTGGATAATAAACTGTATCAAATCCTTTTTTTGTAACTTTATTATTATGATATATTATTTTCAACCATTTATTCTGATTTAGAAGTTGGAGTGACAGAGAGAGAAAGAGAGTGAGAGAATGAGAGAGGATAAGAGAGAAACAGAGAGGTATCTTGCATTGCCTGTCACTCCCCAGAGCAGTCACAACAACCGGTTTGGGTCGTCAGGAGCCAAGAACTCTATCCTGGTGTCCTACGTGGGCCACAGGGACCTAAATTATTAGAATGTTTTCCATTGCCCTCCCTCCCATGTTCATTAAAAGTAGCTGAATCAGAAGCAGAGTGTCTGGGGCTCACACAATCACTCCAACATGGAATACCATCTTCCCACATGGAAACCTCCCGCCTGGGCCACACCACAAGCCCTGGTCATGATGCATTCTTTCCAAACCTGCTACTGTTACTGCGCTATTTGCTTGCAGTTTTCCCTAGTACACTGCACATTTAGGAAATGCACTGAGACTCACTTAGCCAAACTGACTCTGAATAAAAATTTAGAAGGCAACATTGCACAGTGTGGATCTAGTTCAGTGTGCAGTGTGGTGTGCGTGGAGATGATGCAAGTTTAAATATCAGCAGCCTGCGACACGGAGTTGTCTGGCATCCAGAAGCACTGTAGTGTCTAAAGAACAGTGCATCAGGCTTTGGAAATCTGGACCCTAACCCTGGGCCCTCCCATGACTAACAGACATTTCCTGGACACCTGCGTTCTCCTTTGTAAAATGACAGATTTTTTTTCAAGAAATGTGACTTCTCAGTTATTAGCTTTAAAAGCTAAAATTCTAAATGTTAAAAACAGATCAGATTCTTCATCTTCAAAAGTAACTATAAACACGGATTCCAATATCACAATGTTTTTGACATGACTGATTTTGTTTCATGTAGTTCTTTCTCCAAAAAGGGATACAATTTAAAAGAATTTGAACTTTAGAATTTTGAAAAATTGTTAAAGCAATATGTCCTGCTTTCATTTAGGAAAGAAAAAATACCCAAATCCATTTTTCTCTTCACCAATTTGTTTTTCAATATTCAAATCTAAATAATCTACAAGCATTGAAAAGTCTTCAAGTCAGAAAGAAAGAAAATATCTATTTTTCTTACATATAATCCTCTTAATATGCACATGCCAGATGGTGTTTCATAACAGGTCAGAAATAATGAGGGGATTTGGCTTTAAATATAAGAATCACAAGAAAAAATGAATAGCTAGGGATTAAATGTTTGTAATAGCATTTTCCTTGAAATTTAATCATTTATAAAATTTCTGATATGTTTCTGTGCATGAATTTATTTTTACTTGCTTGATTTCTTCTATATCTTACTGAATTTCTTAAAAAAAATGTTTGTTGGGATAGGACATGTTCTCAATACTTGGATCTTTATAGCCAAGTGAAAATTTGATCATTGTACATTTTAATCTGAAATTTAATAACTACCTCAGAAACCAGAAAAGGAAACCAGGGAAGAAAAAAATAAATATAAGTTCATGTTTTGGAGGAAAGAATGATTATCTAAATTGTGAGGAACTGTGAAATTGAATTGTCTAAATTTTCCCTCTAAAATAGTTCTCTGCTCAATAATAGTATCATTTATGATTATAAATCTGGCTGACCATATTTGAAGATTAAATTGAGGTCTTTTGTAGAGAAAGGAGAGGATTACACTCTAAATTATTCTACTATTTTTTTTTATCAGTCTTGATTTCTAGGTATCAGTTCTTAACAGAGCATGAGTTAACCTGATCAAAAGTCACCCATCACAGTATCCTACTGATTATTTTTTTAATGTCTGTAATATGATTATGTGGTCTTGACTACACTAAAACTACTCAAAGGAGAACAGAATTCCATAATAGTTAAAATGAAATGCCGTAAATTGAAACACCACTCCCCCCCCCCCCCCGCCACACACACACACACCCAGCCTCCCCTACACAGGTGAAAAAAAGAAAGCCTTACTCTCTCTTGCACCAAGGACATCAGAAGATTTGTGGAATCACTCCACTGTGCTTTGGCTGATGCAGAGAGTAACTCTATCAGGGTGGGTATCTGGCCTCTTGGTTGAGACCAGACAGGATGAGTGCATCTCGTATCAACATACGCACATTCATGCTGTGGCTGTGGCCCTGACTCCAGCCTCCAGCCTCCTGTTAATGCACACTCATCATGTTGGATCTCTATCACACATGTGGGAGACCTGGACTGAGTCCTCCTGGCTTCAGCCCACTCCCACTCGGAGCATTCTTCTCTCTCTTTCTCTCTCTCCCTCTCTCTCTCTCCCCATCTGTATCTCTCTCTCCCTATCAGTTGAGCACCTGGCTCATATCATAGGGTATCACTCAGGCAGAAGTTTACTATTTTTTTTCTATTTGTCCTTTACAGATTGATTTATTTTATTGTGCATAACGGTCTCCAGTTTGGACCATTTTTAATATATATTTTTATTTTGAATTCTGAATTATGTGGTACAATTTTGTATAGGCTGGGATTCCACCCCCCAAATCCCTACCCCCCCAACAGATTTTCCCCATTTTACTGCAATAGTCCTTCACAAGGAATCATTACTCTTGTCCTTATTCCAACACCAGAACTGGAATTTAGAAAATTTACCATGAGAACAAGGGGAGAAATTCATGTCTCTTTCCTTAACAACTGACTTCTTTTGCAGCAGATTGTGGGGAAATTTAAGCCTAATGGCATGTTTGTAAACATCCAGGAGGGACTGGCATTTTGTGACACAAGACATTTTTGATCATTGCCTTTGACTCAGGCATCCCAAGACCTGGCTATTCCACTTCTAATCGATCTGCCTGCTAATGTGCCTGGGAAAGCAGGAGATTGTCCAAGAATGACGGCCCCTGCCATCTACATGGGAGGCACAGATGAAGTTCCTTGCCCCTGGCTTTGACTCTTCCCAGGCCCAGCAGTTGTAATAATTTAGGAAGTGCACTCAGTGGATAAATGAACTCTGTCTTCACCCTTCTCTCTCTGTAACTATGCCTTTCAAATAAATAAATCTTTAGGGAAAAAAACACCAGTGAAAGTTATGATGAGTAATTATTGGGAGGCAGTTGATACGTTTGTGGAGATACAGGCTAAGCTGGAGAGAGCCGAGAATTGCCTTACTGAGAATTAGACCAAAAAAAAATCTTTTTTTCTCTTGACATAATTTTTGTGTATTTATAAGGCAGATATAGAACAGTCTTTCATCTCCTGAATCAAACCCCCAAATCCAAAACAGTTGGAGCTGGAACATACTGAAGCTGGGAACCTAAAACTTGATCTGCATCCCTCATAGGGCTGTCAGGGCAAAATTACATGGCACCGTCTGATACCTCCCAGAGTGTACATTAAGAGGAAGCTGAAATCAGAAGCAGAAACAGGCCCTAGCCTGGAACCCAGGAAATCAGATGCAGGATGTAACAGCCCAGAGCAGTGTCTTAGCTACTATGTCCAAAATGGATCCCATGAATTATCTCTTAAAAATGCTGTGCATCAGAGATCAGCAATATACTGGCTAGTAGCAGGGTTGAGAAAGAGACAGTCAAAGCAAGTTCTGCAAACTCTCATTGTCATGGCAGGATGGCAATAGCAATATTCAGGGTTGCATTCCCTGAGAAGCAACATCAAGAATTTCATACAGTATGGTAACAAGACTGGAAAATGGTGCTTATACGGTGCAATATGATTCCCTGAGACAATACAAGCTGTCACTACAAAGCGAAACAAAATCTATGCACCTTATGGGGTGAGGAAGAGTATCCAGCAAAGCCAGAATATATTACTCAAATTTCAGATTTTCTGTTAAAAAGTGTGAGACATAAAGAAAAACAGAGGGGCCTGATGTGATAGCCTAGCAACTAAAGTCCTCACCTTGCATGCACCCAGGATCTCATATGGATGCTGATTTGTTTCCCAGCACCTGATTCCCATCCAGCTTCCTGCTTGTGGCCTGGGAAAGCAGTCAAGGACAACCCAAAGCCTTGGGAACCTGCACCCATGTGGGAGACCTGAAAGAGACTCAGGGTTCCTGGCTTCAGATCTGCACAGCTCCAACCATTGCAGCAACTTGAGGAGTGAATCAACAGACGAAAGATCTTTCTCTCTGTCTCATCTCTCCTCCTCTCCATATAACTGACTTTGCAATAAAAAATTAAATAAATCCTTAGAAAAAGTATTTTTTCATACATTGCGGGAGGGAAGGTAGAAGACAAATAAACTTGCTATGTTTGCAACAAGGTACTAAATTAATAAAATCCTCAAAGCAGCTGTTATAATTACATTCAAAAGGTGAAGAAATTATTTAGAAATCAAAGGAAAATATAATAAAAATGGTGCACCAGCAAGTAGTGGCAATATAACATTAATGAGGAAACATTATTAAAAGAATAAAATTTAAATCTGGAGGCTTAAAAAGGAAAACTGAGATGAACATTTCACTTCTGCCAGTACTTGAACTGGCAGAATAAAGGACTAACAACATTGTAGTTACTCAGTAAATACGAATTTATTCTGAAGAGTAAAGAATAAAAAGGAATAAGAACAAAACTTAGAAAAATTTTGAATAGCATTAAGCATACCGAAATATGTGTATATTGCAATACCAAAAGCAAAAGAAAGGAAAAGTTCAAGAAAGATGATGAAAAATCTGTAACATAATTGAAACATGTTAATTTACTCTCCAGAAAGCCTACCTGTTTCAAGTAAAGTCAACATAAAGGTATCCATAAACACATAGATCGTAATAAAAAGTGAAAATCCATCAGAAAGAGATAAATGTTGCAGGCAACAGGAGTGAAAAATCCCTTATGACTGGATTCAGTTAAAGTGAATAGGGTGAGATTAACAGTAGACTTCTCGTCAGAAACTATGGAGGCTAGAAAGCAGTGGAATAGCTACAGATAAAACACACAAAGGTGGATAAAGTGTCAGCCAAATATTCCACATTAGGCAAAATATATATATATGGTTCATAAATACAAGCAGAATAAGCACATTACTGATAGAAATCCTCAAGTTGAAAGCAATTGAATCCAGAGCTTGAATCCTCCTTGTTCTTTAGAAGGAGTAGTGATAAAGGTAATAGTGTAAATGCTCTCATAATATTTCCTCCCATTTCTATAATCCTGTTTTTAAAAGCTATTGCATAAAACATTAAGTATATTTTGAGGCCTGTATTCACAATGCAGTTTATTTGGCAAGATTATCACAATGAAGATAATTTAAAGAAAAGCTTCATTGCCAATGAATTGACTAAACTGTCACTCAATCTGTAAGATCATATAAGGGGATAAAAAAATGATAGTTATGAATATATATTAATTAACCCAAACTACAAGCATATGGTTACTACACTTGCTGGATCTGTAGATACATAAAACATAATGTATTCATGCCATACAACACAAATTTTTTTGTATATTGCAACACAGAATGAGAAGTGAGTAATGAAAGACCATGTATGATGATTCAGTTTATATATAGAGACATTCAAAATAGGTTACTGCATAGAAGAGAAAAATAGAATGGGCAGGTGGTATTGTCCATCAGAGGAAGCCTTTAGGTGGAGTTTGTAAGGAGATGAGACCCCCGATGGCTACAGAAGGCAGTGGTCAAGAAAAGCAGGAAGACTCTGGTGAATAACAGAGCTGGGAAGGGCCAAAGCCAGAAACTGACCTTCCTACAGGGTTGATGGGGACGTATTGACTTGAGCTGTCATCTGTGCGTCAGCAGCAATGCTGGTACTCAACCTCAGGCACTTCCATATGGGATGTATATATTGCCAGCAACATCTTAGCCACAGTACCCAATTTCCACCCCCACATCTTCTTTATCGAGGTGACAATGAAAATGTCTAAAACTTACTGAGTGGTTTTTGCACATAATCTCTGAAAATACAGGGTAAAAATGGATTTCACACTTTAAGTGGGTGAGTTTTTTTGATATATGAATTATATTTCAATAAGCTGTTTAGAAATCTTTAAGCCAGGAATGATAGTTCAGCTTCTCTCTTAAAGAACACAATGTAATATTTTATTGTAGAAAGTGCATAAATGGACAAGCGCATGACCAGCCACCCTCTTCCTCTTTTAGACAACCTCTTATTTAATGCGTGTAAGAGTCACTTCTGAAACAGATGAGGTCTTCCTTACCATTAACATTTGGCCTTTGGTCAATTCACAGCACAAAAGAGCTATTGTTGGCAGCTATGTTAGACCACCAACATATCCACCTAAGAGTCTAAGTAAACATCACAATGGTTTTGACTGCCTCTTTGTTAACATGGTGTTTTCATTTTAATTATTATGTGCTTTTGCAAGATGATTTAGGTGTGGATAAATATTTGGCAATCTTGGCCCGCATTTACAACTCTCTTTAAGACTATGGCCTTATAAATATTACATTAAGGGTCATGGCTAAGTTAAGCCAGGAATCTAATTTATTCTGTATTTAGAAAAGATCTCAAATTTCTTCTTCATTTCCTCAGAACAAATTAGCACGTTTCCTGGGCTCCCCACATTGTCTAGTGACTTGATTCTCATCTGGAATGTGCCAAGATCCCATGTGGTCACTGGTGCATGTTCTGGCTGCTCCGCTTCCCATCCAGCTCCCTACCTGTGGCCTGGGAAAGCAGTCGAGAATGGCCCAAAGCCTTGGGACCCTGCACCTGCATGGGAGATCCAGAAGAGGCTCGTGGCTCAATATTGTCTTAGTTCTGCCATTGCAGATGCTTGGCGGGATGAACCAACATAAGAGGGATCTTTCTCTTTTGTGTCTCCTTCTCTCTGTATATCTGCGTTTCCAGTAAAGGCCAGTAGATTTAAAATACTACTACTAATAATAATAATAAATTGTACATTTTCTTATCTGTCCTCTCTTTTGAATACATTAATGTTGGAATACCCTCATAGAGAAAATTATTACTGGACCTAGCACAGGCTCAATGGCTAATTCCTTACCTTGCAAGTACCATGATCCCATATGGGCTTCAGCTTCTGTCCTGGCTGCTCCACTTCCCATCCAGTCCCTTTCTTATGTCCTGCTAAACAATAGAGGATGGTCCAAAGCCTTGGGACCCTGCACCTATGTAGGAAACGCAGAAGAAGCTCCTGGCTCCTGACTTCAGATTGGCTCAGTTCTGGCCATTGTGGCAATTTGAGGAGTGAACCAGCAATGGAAGGTCTTTCCTCTGTCTCACCTTCTCTCTGCACATCTGATCTGCCTTTCCAACAAAGATATTTTTTTCTAAAAAGAAAATTACTATTCATTTTGCTGGAATTTTACATGATAAAAACTCTTTGGAAACCTGCAAACAATAATAACTCTCTATTTTAGATAAGTTTGTGTATTTGTATGAATTAACTTTACCAAATAATACTTACTTAATTCTTTCTTTAATTAATATTTTAAAATGATATTACATAGTTGATAGGGTACAAAGAGTCAAGGGCTACAGGAAAGTGGGTAATACCATTGTTTCCACACTAATATCATTTTTTTTCCCTGTATCTAGGGTCAGGGGAGAAACAAAGGGAAAAGCCCCACACAACCTCCCACCCATCCCAGGTCCCCCATGTGAGACGCGCTCTGAGGGTCCTGCTCAAACAGTTTTGATAGTTCAACAGATTGCTGCCAATCTTGCCTTTCCAATAGCAATGGAACCTATTCAGAGTCCACTGGCTGACATAGTCTCTTCATGGTTGGGTTCTGAGATCACCAGTTCAGTTGGAGTGATCACCAAAGAAACTTCATCTGAGATGATCCCAAACCTAATTCTTGTGTGAATTTACCAGTACAGGGTCTGGTACAGTCCGTCGTCCCAATCAGCTTATGCACATGCTGGTTGTTGCAATTGCTGGGTCAGTTCTTTTTCTAGCCCTGTCATCCACTTCAACCAATGGGTGTTGTAGTCCAGCTCTATCCTACCCACTTCATACGTGGTCCTCACGCAAACCAGCGGGAGCTTCAGCCTAGTTGGAGCGACTCCCCATAACCCCCACCAGGCCTGCTCCCTACACTGGTTCCCATGCTTGGCAGTATGTACCACAGGCTTGTTCAGTCTGTACCACATCCCATTTAACTCTTGTAGTTGTCAATGAGCATTGAAGCCTAGTTCAACCCAGCCAACCTACTATCCAGCCCACACACATACTGGCAGGTGCCTTTCTGTCTAGCCACCCCTACTCCTGTCCTGGTCTTCATGCTCCCCAGTGGGAGTGGTTACCCACAAGGGAGTTGCCCACTATCTCCCTACTAGGCCGCTCCCACTCCTAGATTATGCACTCTCCAGCTGGTTCTGGCATTTGACTTAACAGAATTGGTCCCCATTGCCATCTTCTGCCATCTGATGATGTGGCAAAGCCCAACCAACCCTTACCCACTCTAATTTTTGCTTGCACCAGTCAGAACAGTCAGCCCAATCTGGCCCTTCCACAGTCTAGCTCATATGAGGCCCACAGGTGTTGTAGCCCTGCTTGGTCTGGTCTGCCCCCATCCCAACTCCTGCTCTCCAGTGGGAGTGGTTGTCCAGCAAGGAAGCCCAGATTTCGCTGCCGGCTTTGCCTCCTCCCCACCCTCAGTTCTCATGTGTGTTGTTTGGGCACTGCAACCACATCTGGTATGGCTCGCCTCACCTTGGCATTCCTTAATGTGCACTGGTATGTGTTGCGACCGAAACTGAACTGACCCACACTCTATGCTGGTGCTCGGATTTGCCAGTGGTTGATGTGAGCGGGTTCAGTCTGGTCTGCCTCCCACCTATGCCATATGTATGATGGTGTGTCTCTTCCTCTGGCCTGGTGTGGGTTACTCCTCAGAAAAGAACAAGCATGGCATAGTCCAACAAAAAAAGTGAAACCTGTATTTGCTATAGGAAAATAAAGGCAAGAGTGGTCATAAGTGGACCTGAACAGGTGAACCAAGACAAGAAAATGCAGGTCTGGGTAGGTTAGGCATTTTCTCCTTAAGACAAAGAGTTTGTAAAAGAAGAGTCTTCAAAAAGTTAATGAAAACGCATACCGTGGAAACTCTGTACGTGGGCTTCAGTTTTCTTGCCTTGAAAGCTCACCCTGTATTTTTATCTTCCATGATTTTTATTTTGAAATGCCCTTGCTGTGTTTTTATTCCAGAAAATGTTGTGACCAGATCTGTGTTTGGGGGAGGCTGGTGAGACTCGGAGCCCCTATGTTCCAAAGTTACTACACACTTAGAGTGGTGTCATCAGGGATGAATGGACGTGTGAGGAGGGCTTGGGAAGGTGTGAAGAGCAAGGCGGTAAGGGGGAGAGGGCCAGGCGAGAGAAGAGTGCATTACTGGTACAGCAAACTGCAGCTGAAGTGACAAGAGATCACCATTTCTCCTCTTTGGTTGGAAACGAAAAAGAAAGATACAATACTGTCTATTGCTAGGTGTAACTTAGGGAAGCTGACGCTGTCAACACTCTTAGGATAAGTGACCATGGTTTCCTGAAAGCATGAGATTGCTGGGTCAGAGATAAGAACAGCTTGTTTCACACAGCAGTGCAGAGGCCAGAATATAATGGTTTTTGCACTGGTACGCCAAGCCCAAGTTCCTCCAGGGTGACAGACAGAGGAGCACGTAACACCTGTCACCCACACGTGCTTGAGAAGGCAGTGCGGAGTAAAGGACAGACATCGCTGTACTGGCCAGACCTGCAGCCATATGACTGCCAGCACCACTCAGGAGTGCGACCCGCCTGCGTCTTTCAGATCTGTACCTCCCAACCTGAGACACACCATCCACGGAGCACCGTGCGCAGATGATCATCACGGCACTGAGGCAGGACAAAGCCTGAGGCCAAACAGGGAGCACAACTGTAGGGTGCTTAGACTGTGACATTTCAGACATTGGTTAAAATAACTCATTAGGACTAACTGATTATCTATTAGGAAAGAAGACAAATGAATACTGCTGTCCTGTTGTGTAAGACGCATAGTCATGATCTACTTTAGCTTTTTAGTTAACTGGCAGGATTGACAATTGATGGATTTTGGAAGGGGGTAGGAAAGGGTCAAAAATGACCATCTTTGGCTTCTTCAGTTGGTTGGAGTGTGTGTTGAAATTTGCAAAAACTGGTAACTGGACCAGAGAAAGAGTAAGTTGGGGAACAGAACTGAAGAGTTAACTTCAGAAATGTCGGCTAGGAAGTGTTCCCAAGTCACTCCAATTCAGATTTCAAGTGTGGAGCTTGATGTTAATTCTGAGTCCTGGGGGAAGTTCTAGTCCAGTCTGGGAACTGGAAAGGCTAGTTCGTCTGAAAACTGCTGGTCATTGAAACTGTTGTGGAATGAGGAACCTGAACAGAGGGCCCACAGCTAACTCCTGCCAGCTCCATGTTCTGATCGCTAAATAGAAAGAAAGGAAGGGGTCCGGGAGACTCAGAACAAGTGGCCAGAGATAGAAGGCAAATAAAAAACGCAGGAGTGAATTCCACAGAGCGGTAGTTAAGAGTCTGAAATCGGAAATGGACAGTCGTGAATGTCAACCACTACAGGAGTACCTACACCTGCGGTGAAGTCCTTGGATTTTAACCGCACGAAGGGGCAGCGCTCATGAAATCACCATGTCCAGGAAAGGAGCCCGTTGCTTTATAAGACTAGTAGGATGAGAACCAGACAAGGCACCTGGAAAGATGTTTGATTGCGAAAGAGTAGAATAACAGTGAGGGTGACCGCATCCACGCACGGAGCATCTGCAGAGGTTTTCTAGGGAGAAGAGAGTCCTGCATGGATTCAAGTTCAGCTGGCTAGGCGGAAAAGAAAGGGGAGAGAAGTCAGGGAAAGCAGGTGTATGGTGCAGGAGGAAATGGGTTTGCCTTATAAAGACAGATGCATCCATTTGAAAAACAACCTCTTAAAAGGTACCAGTAGAGAATGGTATGAGAGGTATTGCAAGAGGCAGGAAAGGGGAGAGGAGGGTGGGTCTGGTTGTGGAACCGCAAGAAGGGGGACCGCCAAGGCAGTGCCTGTCTGGAGACTCGTGGGCCTCTGCAGTAACTAGTGTGACTGGTGTCCCCGGGTAAGGGAAGTGTAAAGATTTGTGTAGGGGCTGTGACTTCTGCATAGGACCGTGTGTTGTCCGCAGCCGACTTCATGTTGTGGAGAGTAAGAGGCAGGTGAGCTCCGTCATTCTCGTTCTTCCACACAGATGCATCTGGAAAATCGGATGTATGTTGAGACATCCCATCGAGCCAAGGCACATGAAGGCCCTGTTATCATTCTGGCAACACACAAAAGCCCTGTTAATGTCCCTGGCAATGGTATTTAGAAACAGGATTTTCAACTGAGGATTTAAATGCCTCCAGATTATGCATATAGATGTGGAATTGAACCAGAAGGACCACAAGCAGCCATCATGCTGGTGCTGTCTGCTAATCAGTCATGCAGTGTTGGCTGGCCGCCCGTGGGCCGGAAAAGAATCCCCGCTTGCCTTTGTGTTGAGTTAAAGAGTCAGACGCTTGCCCCCGGTCTCAGAGGCACTGCTACTTCTTGCTTGGCCTTCACATCACCAGATGTAGCATATAAATGCTCTAATGGTTGGTGGTGGACCAGACACATAGGAGCTCATCTGACGAAGGCAGATGCTAACCATCAAGAATACTCAAGCTGTATTGAAATTTCCTCTGCACCTGGCACTGGAGGTGTTAGCCATGCCAGTTCAATCCCCCCTAACACAGATGTTCTTGTTGCACCACTTTGTGTGGATAACATTTAGGTTTCTGTTCAGCTTTGCCACAGCACACAGAAATACTGTAATCCAGAGACCACCCATTTATTAGTGCACCTGCATCTCCAACCAGATTTCATTCATTCTTCTCAATGAATGCTCGACATTAAAAAAAAAAAAAAAAAAGGCAGGAGTGGTGGGGGTGGGGGCAGCTATAGGGCGAATAACCTTTTCAGTATGCCAGATAGCAGAAAAAGATGATGACGATAATGGTATGAAAAAAAAAAAAAGCACCAGACCAGAGAGCCCCACAAATCCTCTAAAATTATGTTACTAAAATTCTATGTAAGAATGATCATTTATTAATTTGTTCGAAAGCTTTGTTTATTTTTTTTACTATTGAAGAAGTGGTATAAATAGGTCATTTTGTTTCTTCAAGTGGGAGACCAGCAGCGCGTACCTCACAAGGGGTGAGCTTGCTGAACGTGAAACCCTCACGTTCCAATTTTAAATGAGTAGAAGTGGAGCTCTGTGCAAGCCAAGGCTGCCCGTGACCTCCTGAATGTAAGATAAGAAAACCTTTGGAGAGGCAAGATCATTACTCCAGAGAACAATTTGTGAGCAGCTGCTGTCCTCCGAAACGGGCAAAGGCCATGGAGGTGTTTTGATCTCGTTTGGAGAGTAGCAAGCGATGTCTGTCTTAGGGTGTGTGTGCCTCTATGAGAAGAAATTGTAGTGTGCTTAATTTTGGTTTGAGGGAAAATGAGGCTGCTTTTCATTATTGATTTGAAGCAAATGAATGTTTAAACACGAGATAGATTTTAAAAATGAATGAATGGTGGGTTTTTTTAAGCTTGAGATTTTTTCTTTATAAGTAGTAGTACTTCCTCAGGTTTTTCACTTATGCTTTCCATATATAATGGCTTCTTATTTCTTGCCCAGCATGTGGCTGTAATTGTATTCTGTTTGAGACGTGTGTCCCACATCAGAGAGAGGAACAATATATACTTTATGACAATATCGACATTATTGCAGTAATGTGGCAGCTTATGGCATTCAACATATAAACTGACAAGAGGCCAACCAGTCAGGGAGAGGAAAAACCAAAGAAGAAAAAAAAACGTGGGAATAGTTGTGGAAACAGTCCAGCCCTATTCGGGAGGTTGCCCATGTCTTTTTGTTTATTTCTAATAACCCTTAGAGCAATAGGGTAAGAAAGGACAAACGCTAGCGCTGTGTACAGTGAATAGTCCAAAGAGCAAGCCAGCTGCAGCAGCTACCTACAACTTTATTATTCCAAATGAATGAGACACTCCACAATAATAATAAAAAAAGAACGAACCCAGGAAGGCTACCCTCTTCAAATGTTGGGAAATGCGCACAACTATTTCCATCATGGTTGTGTGTTCAGCACGTAAGCACCAGCATAACTGCATGTGTTGGCACAAGGAATCCATAATCCGTAACTTAGACAAAGGAGGCAAGGAGAGGTTTACAAGTAGGGAAGCCAGTTATTTGACAATTCCTTGCATATCCAGTCAAAGGAATGAGAGCTGTTGGAGGGGAACTTGCACTTGTGTCAATCCTCGCTGCTTCCTTTTCCACCCGTGAATATGAAATGGGAAATACCTCACTGCCACAGACGAGTCTGTGGTCTCTCAGAGGCTTCTGTTACAGCGCCTCTTCCAGCAGTTCAGGAATTCTGAATAACACCACCCCTCTTCCTGTCCCATCCTGGACTTTTTCAAATTCTACTAAAGTTTTTCATTTTTACTAACAGTAACAGCAGCTAGTGACCTCCCTTCCTGCACCAAACATGGCTGGATGGAGGGATTGATTGTAGCTTACAGATGAAGGGACAGATGATAGCAACAATTCGAGTCTTTGTTCCAATAGCACACGATAATTTACATGACAGCGGCTTATTTTGAAAATACTGTGTCAAAATCCATATCTTTTTTTCCTTTTTTTCCTCTACATTTGCACTGCCCATTTGTGGGTGAAAAGAAGAGGATCTGTATTTATGGTTTGTGGCCCCAGAGTCTCCTGCAAGGTCAGATAATGCGGTTTAAAGGCACACAGCTCAGACTCTCTGACAGAGTGCATCCCTGGACTTCACAAGGAACCTGGCTGGGGTTGCTTCTGCATATGTGTGAGATGCATTGCACACAGGTGCTGCCCAGGGACAAATCTTCCATATAGAAGAAAGGCATGTCTCCATCCCAACCTGGTTTCAATGGTTTCTTCAAAGCAGTTCATCCCCAAGGTAGATTTGTTCACTGGTGCACCTGACTTGCAGGGCTTAGAACTCCTACTCGTGGATTCCACTGTGCTGGAAGCCATTGAGAAATCACACATGATGGGTCAGGTGTTCCTGGGTCCCTCATGGGTAGACCCCCAAGGCTAATGAATCTCCCACTAATGGAGAAAGAATTCTATTCCTGCACCATCGGTCAGTTGTTTAAAAATCTCTAGACAGAAAGAAAACACAACACGTAACTTCTGTTCCCGTTATCCTAAGAAAAAAGGTTAGCTAGAAGTTTTTCTCAAAAATGTAAACTGTCTCTTTCTCATACATCTTTATAATAACATTTCTATTCTGTAATCTCTCTCTTTCTATTCATTGAATATTTCCTGGTCTTTGACAGAATTTTCCAGAGATTCTGCTCATTCACCTTCCACAAAGAGTGACTGCAGTATTCAGTGAATTTAGGTAGTATGTAGTTTACTTGTATCTTGGAATTTGGCCATTTTTGACAGGTATTATTTGATTTGATATTTGCAGTAATTCAATGAGATAATCAAGGTATGTGGCATTATTTCTACGTTGCCCATGGAAATTGAGTTTTGGAGGGAGAGAGAGTGGCTGTGAATTCTTTGACCTCACACAGCTGGTTATGTTGCCTGCTGCATCGGTTATTCCAGTGAAAGCCCCAAGTCCTTTTGTCACATGAGTCTGAGTTCATTTCACATGGCTTGTCCAACGTGAAGGCTTCTCATCTGAGAAGCAGACTAGAGACCTCCCATGTGGGTGGCTTGAACCTTTTTGACATCAACTGAAACATGTGGTATAAGCCAAATGATTGCAATATCCAGACACATCATGACCAACGATGCATGCATTCTGGTCCCAGAAGAGATGATGTGAGATTGTTCAAGGAGGTGAGGAAGCAGATTCTGATGTGTCAGGCAGAGGAGATGGTTCCTGTGAGTGGCGCCTGGATAACATGGAACTGCAGCTGGCTCCCAGGAGCCATCCTGAGGAGGAGAGTGAGGAGGAAGAATGTCCTGGGTGGGAAGAAACGGGATGCATCGGGACTGGATCCAGGACAAATCATTGTCAAGCCTCCTCAGGCCTATGTCTACACAGCTTCCGAATACGGGCATCCTGTTTTCTTTAAGAGGTGGGAGCATAAATAGATTGGGGGTGGGGAGAGAGGAGAGTGCTCTGGTCCTGACATCCACTTCCAAATGCTCACAGTATCCTGATCAAGCATGGGTTAACAGTGGGAGCCAGAGACTCAACCCAGTTCTCTCGCATGGGCAGAGGAATCCAGTGACTTGAGCCACCACTGTGGTCTCCAGGCATCTCCTTACCAGGAAGCTGGCTTCAGGAACAGCAGCCAGGAAACCAGTCCCAGCACTGCAGTGTGGGACACGTGACTCTTCAGCACTAGACCAAGTGCCCACTCAGAACACATACCTTTGTGACATGAATCGCAACAGTGCAGCAAGACGACAGGGAGTGTCTGTTTTCAAATTTCCCTGGCTATGATGCAATCTTTAGAGAGGAAATTGGCCTTTAAAATAACAAAGATGGAATTTACCAATTGGAGAAAATACTGGAAACAGTGGAGGCAGAATTAAATTAGTAACAGAATTGTAAAATGTCATGTGCTCAAAACACCTAACGTTGTGAATACACACACACACACACACACACAATGAAGGCTGATTCAAGTGCTGATAACTCTTTCCATGAGCTGGCACTGTGGCATAGTGGGTTAAACCGTAATTTGTGACACCAGTATCCCATGTCTTTACTGGTTCAAGTCCTGGCTGCGATTGTGTGTGTGTGTGTGTCCTCTCTCTCAACCTCTGCCCTTCAAATAGATAAAAAAATATTTTTTATTCTAATAAGGCTGGGGGAAAGGTTTTCAATAAAAAAGCATTCCCTATCAAAAAATTGCTAGAATATAAAACAGCCCTAAACAAAGAACAGAAATACTCCGTGGTGAGGCATTTCTTATTCTTTGTGAATTAATCTAGATGAGTATACATTTCCTCTCGTGCCTGTGACACTAATTTTCACGTCCTTTTCTTTGTGCATTTGTGGAAAAGAAGTGTTTTGCTAGCAAGCCAATCATGGGTCTTAGGCATTTTGTAAGGTTTCAGAAATGTTCTGAACTTCCTTCTACCTGAAAGCATCGAGTAGTGAACCTCTGACTCCTCATGGGCTCACAGGCAGGAATCACTAGGAGTCAAATTAGGCCCTGCTAACCCCTCAGCCAAGCACGCACCCTGTGTGTTCTCAGCAGTTTGGATTTCCCATTTAATGTGTGTGTGTGTGTGTGTGTGTGTGTGTGTGCGTTCTGACTGTTCTCAGGGCGTGACTCAACTAGACACCTGAGTCTGATCATTTTCCACTAGAAGCGATCTATGTAGATGCAGAAGTCTGAGCTCACCAGGCTAGCCAAGGAACGGGAATGGAGCAGCAGCTCAGAAGGGCTGAAGCTGTGCGTGAGAGCCAAGTGGAACATGTGGACGTGCGTGAATCCCTCAGTATGCAGGTGGCCACACGCTGAACTTGCTGTCTACAGCAGCAGCAGAGCGCGGTGAAGCTGTGAGCAGGATTGGTGTGATGGCTTAACGGCCGTTGCACTGCTGCCACCTCAGGTAGGGGTGTCAGTTGGAGTCCCAAGTGCTCTGTTGCTGATCCAGCTTTCTGCTGATGTAAGTGGGTAGGCAGTGAAAGGTGGTTCAAGTGCTCAGGCCTCGGCTGCCCAGGCGGGAGACCCAGGTGGCATTCCTGCCTCCCAGTTTCAGCCTAGACCAGACCTGGCAGCTTCAAGTATTTGGGAGGTGACCCAGCAAATGGAAAAATCTCTGTCACTACAACTCTCAAATAAATAAATGATCTTTTTAGAAATAAAATCAAAGATTTTGACAAACAAAAGACCTCTTCTTTTTAAATACATTGATTCCATAGAATAAAAAGTATATAATTCAGTAATGATCAATCAGTCATTTCCACAGTGTCGATTATGTTGAAAAAAATCATTAAAGGCAATATTTTTAAAAGCAGTTACATCATCTCATTCTCGTGGCTTGTGAATGCCACGCCCAGACTCATGTTTGCTTGAATGTGTGATGCCGGGAAACTGAGTTAAAGCAAGGAGAAACAGCCAGGACTCGCTGGAGGCGAGAATCAGCACAGCACTCCACTGCCTCTAACAGCAGCTCCTCATGATCTAAACCTTGAAGACTGTGTGTTTGCTTTAACCTCCCACCTGCTAAAGGAAGTGAGGACTGGACACTCCTGCCGCGGCGGTGGAAGCACGCTCCACGGGACTTGCTGGACTCAGGTGCTGGTGGGAGCCAGTCTCTGCCCATCTCCTGCAACCTGTGCTGCTACCAGCGCCCGGGGTGCAGTCATGCGGGATGCTCTGCCATAGTTAGGAGGCTCTGCTCTCTGAGTGTGATGTCGCACCGTGCACAACTACGCTGCCTGGCGAATTCATTAACCTGTCAGATTGGAAACTTTCTGTTTGTTTGTTTGTTGATGATGATGTGCCCCAACTACCAATGAGTTTCTATTTCAGTAACAGAAGGCCAACTGTTCTGATTTGTATATATCTCCAAACATAAGTGAGTCGTCGGCCACCGTGGGATTTATTCATTCTCAGAACAGAGGAATACTGCCATATCCATCCTTCAGGTGGACTGCTGGCATGACTCGGCTTGGTTCCTTAGCCTAGTTTATTACTTGCTGGTCCAGCTATGACCGGAAGGGAGAAGCTTGAAAGAGTGTGTGTGTGTGTGTTCCCTCTAACCGAGGTGTGGAAAACCTGGAGAGGATAGAACAAATAAATAGATTCCCTTTTTGACTACTGTTCTTTTCAATCCCAGCCCCCCTCCTCAAGCAGAGATTATTCGCACATCTGTTGATTTTTTTTTCACGTTGCACACATTTGCACCTTTTTTTTAATGTTGACTGAATCGCTTAATTGTAGACAAGCACTCATTTTAATGTAAATCTTACAGTATTACATGAGTGAATGTATGAAAATAGCTTAGAACAGTTTAAATTGGGCAGAATTCGGCTTTGATCATAATGTGCCTCCTCAGCATTAAAGTAAACTTGCAACATATGCTGAAAGACATGTGTGATAAGTTAGAGCTTCTTGCATGGTGACTGATCTGGAAGAAATAAATCATCATCTAATGGAACTCAAAATTCACAAAATATTTCTAACACCAAGCAGTGTGGTAATGTGATAAGCCTCTTAATGATGACAAATAGGTTCCGGGCTGTTTATGACTCAAAGAGTCTTCAAAATTCTGACATGCTGTCCAATTTTAAGCATTTAGAAAAATATTTGACAATCCAGAATACTTCAGAGGCAGTTAAACTACCTTTTACTACATTGCTCCTAATTTATTTGGGCTATTTAGAAGATTTTTAAAATGTTATTTAAAAGGTAATGTTTGGGAAAAAGGGATTTCAGTATTCAGAGCAATTGGTAAAAAAAAAATTATGAATTAGCAATATTCTTAAATCATGACTAGATCAAGAAAAATTAGTAATAAACACATTGTCACAAAACAATGCCTAAATACCAAAGCTCTTTATTTTGAAAAGCGCCTTCACAAAATAGTATTAACTAATTATAGCTAGAAATCCATTAGTATCTTTGAGTCACAGACAGGAATTGCAATTTCCTGAGAAGAATTCTAGATGCATGCAATGGAACTGTGGAGGCCAATTTATCTTTTTGGATTTATTTACCCCAACAACATTGTATCTCTAAGGAATGATTCTGGTTACAAGTAAAAGAAAAAAAAAAAAACACCCAGCTAGCATTGACTATAATATTAGTACGAAGAGCACATACTAAATTGTGAAAAAGCATGGGAAACTGAACGCAGCTAGGTAAATACAAGAAACACTTACTATATTAAAAATGAGCAATCAACATTTAGCTTTAACCGAAAGGCATATATTTGTCATTTTCAAAAATTGTCTCTAAAATCATGAGCTGTTTCTTGACTGCTAATATTCGTGGTAAACCAGATCTAAAGGTGAATGTGTCTTTTTTGGAGACATTTCTGGAAGATTATCAGGAAAGCTCCAAGTGTTCTTAATTCAGTACACTATTACTAATTTAATATATGCTTATTGATTATCCATTCTGTGCCAGGTGGTGCATTTAGGAAATCTAAAAATGCAACAACAAACAGCAAGGCATCACAAAATACAGTTATTAGCCCCAAAGATTATATAACCCCAAATATTTTAGAATATTGTAATCGTTTATTTGAAAGGCAGAGACACAGATAAACAGGCAGAGAAGGAGACAGACAGAAATGGCTCCTGTCTGCTGGTTCACCCCTCGTATGGCTGCTCAAGCCAGGAGCCGCACACTCCATCTGTGTCTCCCTCATAGGAGGCACTGGTCCGTGTTCTTAAGCCATTGTCGTCCACCTCTCTGGATGCACACAGGCAGAAAGCTGAAATTCGGAACTGGGTCAAGGCAGCTCACCAGGCACTCTGATCTGGGACAAAGTTGGTCCCAAATGACATCTTACCAGCTGGAATGAAGGCCCACCCTGCAACCTCCTGTTGACACACTTACATTTGCTCTCAGATCCTGTCTGCAGGAAGCCCCGAGTGACTGTTGCACAGTATCCTCAACGTTGGCTCCTCCACAGGGCTGTGCTGTCCACTCCCCACTCGCTCTCCCAGCTTTCCCTGCTTTCACCCGTGGAGTCCTCCTAATCAACTCGTCTCATAGACTTCTCTGCCTCCTGTACGGTGCTCAGTCCTGGGGACACGGTCTAGGCTGGACTTACGCTGCTTACTCCATCTCCCCAGGGTTTCCACCCTATGTGGTGACAGAGAAAAGACAGCCACTGTGCAAATAGGCCCTCACCAGACATCAGGGATGCCATGCTACTGGATTTCTCAGCCTCCCGAACTGTGAGAAGGACATTTCCCTTCTTCTAGTGGCACACAGGTTATGACAGTCTAGCTTTAGCAGACTGTCTGAACTAAGACATGGTCTTCTCCCAACTCTATAAGTAGTTTGTAATCTTAGTCAGATCACTTCTCTGTGCAGCTTAGAAATCTTAACTGCTCCAGGCAGCTGGAGGGAAGATCCGATCTCTCAGGCAAGCTCTGTGAGGCCCTTCATGATTGATATCCATCCCATCACTACCCAAGACCCTTCCAGGTTTCTCTAAACATCTGCAATCCTTCCTCTGCCCTCCCCGCTGCACCATCCTCACCATAGGGAAACACCCTCTGTTTTTAGCAAGAAAAAAAATGTGATTCTATATTGCTTTTTCCTTTTAACATGCCAATTCTCATGAAAAGACAAATCTGCTTGGGTTGGGTGGTTGATCTAGCAACCATCTATTGGTGCTCAAAGTAACTTTGTTAGATGAAATAAATGTAGTATTTTGAACCAGACTGTATAAAGTAATAAAAAAAATAAGTTCAGGAATAAAGCAGTAAAATAAAGTTCTTTGTAAAAATTTCTAAATCCAGAAAGGACAGGAAAAAACCAGAGTCACAGTAGCCATTCATAGATAGGGTGTACTTTGGTGGAAAGGGTAGAGCCAAAATGAGAGTTGCCCTAAAATATTCCTAACCATACTGGTCAGCCACAGGAGCTTCCTTGCAGATGCTAGGCAATGACCTCACCGGATTACTAGGTGATATGTGTCATTTTGAGTTCGTGATCCCTACTCCCAAAATCTTTGGCTTTCTGATTGTGTGGCAGGCAGCAGGTACATTGAATGTGAAAGGAGTCCCAAAAATAGTGTGTTCTCAGAAACAGTCACCAGAGCAGTGGCAATATGAGAGAACATTAACAGGAGAGTTGTTAAACTGAGTCTTAAGAAACTGACAAAACTTAGACCAGCAAAGACAGAAAGCTTTCCATACTGTTTGGCAACGGCCAGCAGGCCACTCTGGAAAATAGAAAACAGGAACTTGAACATGGTCTGAGAAACTGCATAGTGGAGTATTGGGTCTGAGGTCAAGATGATAGGTAGATGCACGCTCTTCAAGGAGTACAAATTAAGGTCCCACTGAAGGAGAACAAGAGCACCAGACCACCCTAAGGACAGGGGATCTGGAAGCGGTGGAAACCTCATCTTGTGTAGTTCAGCAGTCACTCAGCAGCCAATGAACAAAGCTCAACTCAACAGAGCAAACGGAGCTAGACCATTTCATTCTGATTGTTACATTTGCATGTGATGTGAAAGACAGCAAGTGCAAATACTATTTGATTCTGAAACATCCCCGACTGGCTCAGGAATAGCTGAAAGGCTCCAGCACTTGGGTAACCATAAGGGCCCAATGATACAGTGCTGAGTTGGTCCCAGGAGCTACAGGCACACAGTTCTAACCTTCAACCTACCGTGAGGTGGAAGACCTCTTCTCTTCTCTTCTCTTCTCTTCTCTTCTCTTCTCTTCTCTTCTCTTCTCTTCTCTTCTCTTCTCTTCTCTTCTCTTCTCTTCTCTCTCTCTCTCTCTCTCTCTCTCTCTCTAATTAGAGCAAGAAGAGCCCTTGGTATGCCCTGATCATTTTACTTAGTCCCTTGCCCAGGAACATGCGATTTTAATCTTTTCCTGTAATTGTTTTATTTTGACACTTCAGAGATTGTGATTTCTGACATTATACTAGGCAAATGGTAAATAAAAAATGCCCATTAACAATGTAACATCGTTATCCTGAGCGCTAAGAAATTGTACACTTTGTCATCCCTAACACTTTTACTTCAGAAATCATAAAGCAATCACATGGTAAAGCAATTGCATTAATTTAATAGTCTAATGAAATTTTTATTACATGGGCTTCGAGCAGCCCCAGTTCAGTACAGCTTTGTTCTAGATCAACCTCACTGAACTTGTTGGCTCTGCCATATCTTAGGCCTACACGTCCTGGGCAGCATGTCTTCATGGATGGAAGACAGTCTGAGTTTTTGGTTCAGGTTTTAGCACCACAGGGAACCAAGCTGGGTCTCATGCAGCCCGTGATGTGCTGACCCAGCTGTTCTCTGCTCCTCCAACTTCACCTGCTCCCAATGTCTCCAGCCTATTCACACTCCATGTTTACTTGGTCCATGTGCTTCTTTGAGGCACACCATTTCATGTTGTTCTACTCTTTTTAATCTACACCACCCAAATGCTCGTGGAAAATGTGTAATGAATCTTAATTCCATTCTCCCATGCATCCTCATGAATTTCCAGACTTACCCTAGATGCAAGAAGCAAACCATTAATGCCTAATTCATTTGGGCCTCTGTTTCTTGCAGAGCCTTAGCTCATCTTAACGTGCCTGTGCACTTACGGCCTGCCTGGTGTATTTTGGTAGTTTCCCTGCTTTGACACCTTCTCAGTGGCAGTTCACGTGTGACAGAAAGTTGCCAAGGATTGTTTCATTCTTTCAACCAGCTTGGCAGTTGAGGACAGATTGGGTATTCTTGTTGCCTGTTATTCCAGAAACTCAATGGTCTGACATGTCAGAGTTTCCTCTTACATAGCACATCCTATATGGGTGAACTCTGTGTCACCCATGCAAATGGGGCTTCAGAGCCCCTGACTGTTACTGATGCTATAGTGTTAGGGCCTTGGGTCTCTGACCCAGGAGATCCGTGTCTCCTGCCCGACCCCACAGAACCATGCAGGCTGTCAGTAAAGGTGACATCTCTTATGCTTCTCATCTTGAAAACCAGTGTCACATTTCTCTTAGAAAAGCTCCCCTTCTCTCTCTCTCTAGAACTTTCTGCTTTCTCTGTTAGATGATTCAAGTAATTCTTTATTTAAAAGAGAGAGAATGCCCATCACATGATTTTGATTCCACATGCCTGCAACAGCTGGTGCTAAGCCATGCTCAAAGCCAAGAGCTGAGGACTCCATCCAAGTCTGTTGCGTGAATGGGTCGCAGGAAACCATCACTGCTGGATTCCCAGGGCCTGAGTTAGGCAGAAGCTGGAATAACAACCTGGAACCCCACATCACAGCCAGCCACTCCAGTATGGCCTGCGGGCATGTTAGTGGGCATTTTAACCACTCCATTAAATAGCTGCCTCCCATGCCCAAATTCTACCCTTAATTCCCTTGATTCAGAAGTCCCTCCTCTTTTATTAAGAGTCCATGCACAACAGACTCGTTTTATTTGCAACTCCAATTAACAATTCTCCATGAATCTACTTAGACCCAAGTTCTAGTTCCAATCCATTATTGAGGGGAAAGGGGGAGAGAACTGAATAGTTGAGAAGGTCAGCTCTGAAGGCCCTACTGAATAATTCACTCCTTTAACCCAGTCCTCGCTCATTTTCTGTGCAAAGAAATATCAACATTTCAATCCGAAATGAGTCCCGGGATCTGTTTTCGCCGGGCAGTTTGTGTCTTTCACACTCGGTGACCTTCACAGAGTGATCGGTGCAAGAGCAGAAGTGCGCATCCTATCGGTGGCGTTTGCTGAGCCCACCGGGAGATGGCTGGGAGTCTGCCCAGCAGCACCCACAAGCAGGTGTTCTTGGCCATCTGAGTCTCAACTCTGCAATTGCTGTTTGAGAAACAGACCTTTCTAACAATACTCTTCCAGTGGGTCTGAGCCTCGCCCCGAATTTTCACCAAAAGCGAAACAAGATCATAGGAAGGTGCCGTACAGGAGCTTGGAGTGACCTGGGGAAAGGAGGCACATGGTGCCAACACATTAAAATTCTATTTTTCCTTACAAGTGTTTGCAGCGATGACCCCCACTGATCTTAAATATATTTCTGTATCTGTAACTGAATAGAGGTTTTCCGTACAGCATGTTCTAACGGCTTGCTGGCCTTTAGCCAACAAGCCACTGAATAAGGCTATTTTTAAAATAGAGAAACTGGGAACAGCTGCAGCAATCAAATTTGATAAAAACAGAGAGGAACTTTGCTTTTTTTTTTTTATGGTTTGTCCAAGTTTAGGCTTCTTTCACAGAACTGCTTTTGTTCGGTTGCATGAAGGGCTACCAGATCAATACAGTGAAGCTCTTTTAAACAAATAACTTTTAAAAGAACATGACCAAGTAGGGAGAGTTTCTCTTTCTACAGAAAATGTCAATGCAGTAGTACGTTGGACAATGTAAAACAGAGAAAGATTGCTCTAAGGAGGGGCAGGAAAAGAAAGAGAGCCATACACATGTTTGTATATAAAGGAGATTTTTTTTTTTTGCCTCTCCCACTCCACAAAGCAACTCTTGAGAGCCAAATTTGTCAGTTGGAGATCTGAGTTCATCCTGGAGCTTTTCCTGTGTTCTCAAGTACTGCCAGAGTGAAGGAACTTGAAGTGTTCCTCTGCTTATTTCCACGCTGCTGTTAGGCATGAATGCCACCATGTCTTTCAAAGCTGCGCTAATACCAGCGCAGTACCACTTCCGTCCAGACGAAAGGTACATGCTTTTTCAAACATAAAGGAACCATTGGTCTCACACACTTCTATTCTTATCTGAATCCTTGCATGTGTCTTACATACAAAGGCCTCTTCTTGAGTTCTTAGAAATCCCAGCTCTCCTCAGATGTGTCACTACGTGATTCACGTGTGGGGGGGTGACTGAATATTAAAACAGTTCCCATACGCTACCAGGCTGTGAGTTCTCTCAAAATGATTCGCTGTGTAGAATCAGCTGCTCTGCTAACTTTGCGACTGATGTGACAAAGGATGTGTTATTTCTCATAGTAACTGTGGGTTGAATCGCTTATCCAATTCCATCCAAATAAGACGACCTCTGTCAGCGATAGTTCAGTTTAGTCATCTCGGTTATCTCGTTTTGTTTTCGCTTGTTTTTGTTGTTGTTGTTTCATTTTGGTTTTATAGACATAGGCTCCTGAAAGAAAGAAGCGAAAGAAGAATACATACCAAATACATGTATTCAGACACATTCTAAGCCAGACCAACTCATTAACAGGCAGCCTGTTAGGTACAATCTCCATGACCATTTATAAAATTTTTAAAAAACCAAAAAAGCAAATCAAGCAGTCTTCTGAGCCCAGCACGGTGGCCTAGCGGCTGAAGTCCTCGCCTTGAACATGTTGGGATCCCATGTGGGCACCGGTTCTAATCCCGGCAGCTCCACTTCCCATCCAGCTCCCTGCTTCTGGCCTGGGAAAGCAGCCAAAGATGGCGGAAAGCCTTGGGACTCTGCACCCATGTGGGAGACCTGGAAGAAGTTCCTGGCTCCTGGCTTCGGACAGGCATAGCACCATCCGTTGCGCTTACTTGGAGAGTGAATCATCGGATGGAAGATCTTCTCTGTCTCTCCTCCTCTCTGTATATCTGACTTTGCAATAAAAAGAAATAAATCTTTAAATAATAATAATAGTAATGCTTTCCTGGACGTACCCACAAGCTGAGGACGGCTCACCTTTAACAGGTGCAACAGTAACAATGGAAGTTGTTTAGTGTCCTGCATCTTGGTTGTCTGCCCATGAGCTGAGGGGCCTCATTCCTGGGGAAACCACGGAACTCTTACACACATCCCCACTGCTCCAGGCAGAAACTGCTGATACCACTGTATGCACAGCTTTAACTCTCCTGGTTGGTGGGACCTCTGGCAGACCCCAGCCCTCCTAACATCACTTTCTATTTGACTGATCCCAACAAGTGGCATGTGAAGGTTGCTGGGATTTCATTCTACTTGCCTGTGCTGCCTCTTCTCAAGAGAACCTGCTAGAAGGGCGGCATTTACCTCTCACCAGCAGCAGTCCCAAGCTAGGTTTGCCTCTTGATAGGAGCGCATTTCCCTGAAACCAGGAGTTAGCTGCTCCCCAAACCCAGCCCTGTTATACAAGGCAAAACGTTGACGCTACCCATTCTTCCTCACCACATGGCTCATCCTTGTTTTAATGTTCATGTTTAAGTTGATGAGTGAGTTGGGGATCATTATGGTTAAAACTTGCGTTGTTTCTCACAAGTGTTTTTCACATTTCACTGAAAGAAAAATAAAGCGAGCTGCACGATTCATGCCATGTTCCAAGACAGTAACTGATTTTCCTAGTGCCTGGAGAAGCAGAATTATGTTTTGAAGGCCACTGCTAGATAAAGGAAGCACCCTGGAGGGTGTACAGTCTGCATACACGAAGAAGGTACAAGAATAAGGGCTTACCAAGTAGCAAACTAGCCAGCCATTCATGATGATTACCCAATGTATCTGCTGAGTCAGTGGGGATTGCTCTACATGGCCTCTCACATCAGTGGAGCCTGGCATTAGACACAGCACACTCTGGGGTTGGTCCTACTCTACTCCAGCAACCCCCAGCTCCCCAGTGCACACTCCATGCTGTGAAATGCCACAGTCTGCACTCAGTCTGTGAGTACGACCATCCTCTGTTCTCTCACATGTGGCAGTCTGAAGTTACTACACAATGAGACATACTGTCAGGGTATAGCTTTCAATAATGAGGAGACTAAACGACAAATAAATACTAGCTGCTTATTACCCATACTGCTCCAATGTTCTCAAATCTTTCCTTGCTCCCAGGCTTCAGATTACATGTTTGAGTAACTGTGAGTCAAACCAACTCAACAGCAGCAACCATGTTGGAGAAAAGATTTGGAAAGCCAAAGAGTAACTCTACACTTAAAGTTCTTACCATTTGTGTTTCGTATTTCTCTATGCCAAAACTACTGACTCTCCTCAGAATAGTGTTTTAAAGTTCATGAAAGAAAATGTGCAGCCTGAAAAGGAAACCAGATCTACTGAAACATCGTAACTTGTTGATTTTGTAATATATGTACTTCCTCATTTGAAGACGAATGGTAAACATTCCAGGAGAAGACCAATAATTATAAAAAGTTTAAAATAATAATGAGTATAAATAGCACTTTGAAACATTACTTCAAATAGAAAAAATTTACAATGAAAGAAGAATTAAAGTACTATTTTGAGGAGGCTGTTGAAGATGTTTGTAGGATTGTGGAACTCTAAAATTGGTCACTCTATTTTTAAGAAAAGGAATCTTGCAACGATTACCATGTTATATGAGAATCTCTTTGACATATATCAAGGTCAGGGTCCCAGGTATACACCATCATGGTTTCCTGTCTAAACTTTTACTTGAAAGAAACACTAACTTGTAATTGCCTATAAGTGAAAATAAAATTTTATTTTGTTCACTCAGATTCTCAGAAGTCATGTTAAGAATTCTGCCCTAATGTGATCCAATTTTTACTTTTTCATAAGGTTTTCTTGAATCGGAAGAACCTTTTACAGACTTCCTGTTTTAACTGTGAAAATACAACATTGGAAAGATATTCTCTTGCTTCTGTTACTCCGGTACAGATATCTGGAAAGACGTGTGAACTCTTTCAGAAACCTGCTTTTTTCCCTCTTTAGAAGTCCAAGTCTTCATGATATTAATTTGAATAAAAGCAGTGTCTCTTGGAAGATGCACACACATCCCAATAGGAGGTGTCACGATCTCTCAGTGATTGACAGGTTAGTTGGAAAGTCCAGCTAACTCCATCTTTATCTCCAATCATGGGTGCAAAGTCTACCTGCTTATCTAAAGTCTACTTCCTTTACTCACAGTCAGAAAGCAATGGCTGAGGATACAATTGAATGTGATAATTTTCTAACACTTTTATAATATTATTTGGAGACTTTGGCGTTTGGCAATAGGTAACCCATGAGTTAAGCAAGCCTTGTTGTCTTGTCTGTATCCCCAGGCGTGGTGAGGCTCCACAGTGGGGGCATATTTCTTTATCCACAGATATGCACACACCGTGGCATCCCTCATCAGAAATTACCTCTTGCAGACCACAGCAATGCCTTTTAGCATTTATAGCAAAAATGTGAAAGGGAAAACCCTACCAGAATGCATTCAGCTTTGTCATAAGCAGAGGTTGGTCTAGAGGTTCAGCACTTCAGATTTGGTACAGCATCAGTCTCTGTCCCAAAGACTACACTCTGCCCTCACGGTGTGCAAATTCAGTCAAAGCACGGCTACGTGAGTATATGGCTGGGGCTCTGCAGAAATTCACTTGTGGGCAATCAAATCTGAATTCCATGTTACTACGAGGTATCATACCACAGTATCAGTTGGTAACATTTTCCCACTTTTTAACCACATAAAATATTTGTGCATATTTATAAGATAGGATATGACATTTCAAGGCATGCATATAATATGTGATAACCAGATCAATCTAATAGCATAATCTTCATCTCATTTATCATTTCTTTGCATTTGGAACATGCCAAATCTCTCCACATGGCCACCTCTATCAGCACAACCTATCATTAGACAGTACACACTGGGATTGTAGCATTATTTTTTATTAAATAGTCACCCATCATGCTGTAAAATTCTAGAGTTTACTCTACCACTCTGTGAAGTTGGATGATGACCTAACATTTCCTGTTTCCCTGTCCTCTGCTATCCTTCCCAACCCCTGGAAAGGGAACTGTGGTCTACTGTTGCTGAGAATGTAGGTTACAGCAGCCTTGAACGGAAACAGGCTGTGGGTTCCTCCAACAAGTCGAAACATTGCACCATTTGGTGCATCAGTGCCTCTATTGGGTGTGTATCAAAAGGAAATGAAATTGGATGTGAGGGCAATCTGGCTACAACATCTGTCACCCCATTGATCGCCAGGGTTGATTCGGCTGATGTGGCTGGCTAGGCGGGTGTCTCCTTCCTCCCTCACCACTCCATGTGCATCTCTCCCAAAGCTGCACACTCAGTCGAAGAGGACGACCATCCCCGCTGGAGGAGGACCGGTCTTTGGTCAAGGGTATACGAGTAGCTGCATTCCCCTGCTAGAACCTCCAAACAAGCGCTCAGAAGAAAATGAAATTGAGCCATCTGTCAGAGAGAAGTCTGCACCCCTATGGGTGTTGCTGCACTGTTCAGGATAGCCAAGATAGGGGGTCGCCTAAGGGCCAAGTGAATGGATTAAAAAAAAAGTGACAGCATATAGATACACAGTGCAATCTTAGTCACAAACAAGAAGGAGCCCTGGTGTTGTACACATCCCGAGTGAGCCTGGGGGGGGCGGCGGTTTGTGCTGCAACAAAAGGGCACAGAAAGGCACACATCGCATCCCCTCATCCATGGAGGAACACGAAAAGAAGTTGATCCTGGGACGCAGAGATCATTCTCAACTCGCAAGCCAAACCAACAAGGTAGTGGGGCCTCATTGGGCCTGTGGGCTATGGTTTGCTGGTCCTGCTCCTTAAATATGAAGTTAATAGCCAGGTTGCAGCTCAATGAAGTGGACTCTTCTGGTTGGTTAAGACAGTCCAAGGAGAGCTGCACTTTAAGTTGGTTTCTCCTGGAAGAATAGGGATTGAGGAAGGCTTTGATATTTTCGAAGGATACCATATATAAAAATAGTCTTCAAATGAGTCGAGTCAGACTCTTGTTCTGAAATCAGTCTGCACTCTGGCCTCAAAGATATCACATAGGGGGCATTGATGGTATACAGAAACTGAACAGTGCCCGGCATGAGAATTCAGGGTTGCTGTACTTCTCCCCCCAAAATGCGGAGTTGGAGAGAATATAGTATTTACCTTTCCCAGAATTAACAAACAATCCACTATTCTCAGGTGGTTTTGGAATGTTGAACATGAATCCTGGACTAGTCAGATCATCTAAATCCATGAGAAATATCTTTATTCCTGAGTATTAACAGCAGAATTAATTTGGGGGGGGGGTAATTCTTGCAGTAAGAAAAACAAAGGGAAATTAGAAGAGGAAAAAGATCAAACAGGAGGAGGGTGGTAGACGGTAGCAATATGGTGTGGGCGTAGACAAATCCCTATGATTCATGGAAAAGTTAGGGCTCACAGATTAACTCCGCGAAGAGCGTTCTATTTCTTATGGTGTAGTTCTCACCAGCTAGCTTCAAGTCATTACCAAAATTAGCGTGAGAGTCAGCTATTCAGGATTCAGGCAGTGCGAGAGCCAACACCCTGCATACAGGCTCCAGTCTGCTGGTGGTTTCAGGCGATCAGCAGGCCCACGTGCGGGGCTTTGGTGCCCGTCACAGTGTCAGTTTCTGGTTGACATATCTCTAAGAAGCACTTCTGTTAACACCCAGGCTACAAAGCCAAGCACACGTTAGTGCCGGCTACAGCTGAAAGAATATGTTTCTATTCCTTGTCCATCTGTTCTTGGCAGCCTTAACTTTAAACGAGAAAAATAGGATAAGTTTCATGAGAAATAAGTCTAAATGGGGGTTCTAACAGCAAGGTGGATGTTCTAAGTCATTATGACTTGTTAACGTTGGAATTTGTTGCCTCGAAGATTTATTTTTTTCATGGCACAATCTCATGCCGCAGCAACAGTCTGAAGTTACAAATTTTTATATTACTTTTTTTTCTTCCCTCGCTGGAAAACATGGTGGATTGGTCACACATCCTGTTTCAAATGCCTTTGTTCATTTGGCCAATGATGATGAGCCCTGATGAACTTTGAGGTTTCAAGCAGCTGTGGCAACACAGTTGGCCTACGCAAATGAGTCACCCGCAAGTTGGAACTCCACGCTGAAAACTGAGATGGGAGGGCGTTCAGCTCCGAGCAGATTCCACAGACCCACCGGCTAGCTGTTCCCTGAGTCCAGCCCCAGCCATGATTACTTCCTGAAGTCTGTAGAACCTTTCATGATACGTCACCCACTCCAGCTTCTTCTGCAACAAAAATAACATGAAATTATTTATTTGCACTGGGAAAATACAGAGGAGTGTATAGGAATGTCAAATAGGAAGCAATGTGTATGCCTGGATTGCTACCTCAAAGCCCAGTGCCCAACATTCTGAGTTTACCAGATGAGTAGATTTCTCTCTCTCTAATAGGGTGGGGATTCCTGTGACTGCACTGCGGTGAGTCCAGCCTCTACTTTATGGCTGGGGAAAAAAAAAAGAAAACAAAAGCAGGAAATCTGGATTGTAAGGAGACCCTAAAATTCTAACAGCCCAACCTCTCTCCCCGTGGGAGTGAAATCTGTGATTTTTGAAGGCCCTCTTCTTTATATGACTTTTCATATAGAAATCAAATATAGCCCAATAGTTATTCAACAAAGACACTCAGTTCCAATTTTGACACTTCATAGATACGTGGCTATGAGTAGAGTAGTAAACTCTGCGGATTCTCAACTCCTTTACCTGTAAATAGTATAATCATATGTTTGTTTTAAATTGATTGCAGAGGATAAAAAATGAGATAAAGGGGGCCAGGTGCGATAGCCTAGTGGCTAAAGCCCTTGCCTTGGACACGCTGCCATTCCATATGAGCACCAGTTCATGTCCCGGCGGCCCCACTTCCCATCCACCTCCCTGCGTGTGGTCTGGGAAAGCAGTCGAGGACGGCCCCAAAGCCTTGGGACCCTGCACCTGCTTGGGAGACCTGGAAGAGCTCCTGGATCCTGGCTTCAGATTGGCTCAGCTCCAGCCCTTGCGGCCACTTGGGGAGTGAATCATAGGATGGAAGATCTTCCTCTCTGTCTCTCCTTCTCTCTGTATATCTGCCTTTCCCATAAAAATTAATAAATCCTAAAAAGAAAAGAATAATAAATCTTAAGAAAGAAAGAAAATGAGATAAAGGAAGAGAGATTACATCAATGACAGGCGCTTGGTAAGCATCCACCAAGTGGCACTTCATTAGCCTGTTTCCGGTGCCAGGTATTAAGAATTCCAGTAATGGTGGCAAATATACTGGGCTGTGAAGCCTATGCCAAGTAGTGTCTGGATACAGCTGCAGTAGCAAAAAATAATATTGTTTCTTTTAAACAGTTCCCCAAGTGTGGGGACAGGTCACTCAGTGGTTCAGAGATGGACTCCAATGGCTGCAGGGACAGACTTCAACCCTGTGATCTCTAAGCTCCCCTGTTGGTGGAATTTCAGAAAAACCCGTTTGACAGCATCTCCTCATACTTGCTTTATTTCTAGCGTTGAAGACCGCATCTGCTGCCCAGCGTCTGATGTGGGATGCTTACTGCGCTGCACGTGCGGGTGGAGTGACAGCAAATGTGTGGATGGTAGAAGCTGTTGGTGCGGGTTTTGGTATTCTTTAGCTCCGAGTTTGTTCTTGCCTTTTGTTTCGGGATCAGTTGAACTGATCCCAAGGATTAGTTGAACTGAGAGGAGCAGCACTAGGCCATCTTATGCTTGCTTTCTGTTCCCAAGGGAAGGCAAGGGTGCTGTAGCAAGTGGCTCTTAATCTCTGAGGACCCGCGTGGCACGTGGCAGTATGGCACGGGCCCATGTGTCCTGCCTGGTGCTGACAGGCCCTCCGTTTTTTTCCAGATCTCAGTGACCAGCTGCTGGAGGTGGTGGGCTTGGAAGGCGCCATGGAGATGGGGCAGATCTACACGGGACTGAAAAGTGCGGGCCGGCGGCTGGCGCAGTGCTCCTCCGTGGTCATCAGGTAGTTCTCCCAGGCTCTGAGAGGGACGTCCATCTGGGAGGGGCTTCAGATTGTTCAAGGAACGATGAGTCGTTACAGAGTTCACTATAAGGGGAATGGACAGGGTTTACAGAGTGCTGATAACTTTCGGTGACTAGGGTCACTGGAATCTGAAGGTCTCTGTTGACCAGCACGGTTAGAGTGATGGACTGACCCCAACACACAAACTTGAACTAGTTCCCACTTGTTTTGCTTGACTGAGCCACTGAAGGACTTCTTGAGCAAATCACCCAAAGGCTGCTAGGCGTTGTTAACTGACACTGCGCACACAGATTCCAGTGCAATGTTGGTTCTCTAAAAATGAATTCTGGTACAATAGGATTATATATGTTGGTTGGATTTATGATTTAAATAGCTCTTCAAGAACTTGATCCCCTTCTCCAAAAAAAAAAAAGATCCACTTACGCCATGATGTACAGCCTGAGGTTGGGGCACAGGTGGAACGGGCATTGCTTACATGAAAATGTTGAACCTGAAAATGTGACACCCTCTCATGGGTGGCCATGCCATGAGAAGAGGGGGCTGACTGAGTCCTTAAACAGAAGCCCTGGCATTTTTTTTCCTCTTGCATCCTGAACTGTAGCTTGTGTCACCTCATTGACCAAGATATTGTGACCATTCTTGTCACAGAGGCACCTGCTGCAATACTCCTTCAGAAGAGATCCCTTTACAGCCCAGCTCTTTCTATACTGGCCTTCTGTGTCCTTGTTACCTTGTCACGGAAGTATCTTCAGGTGTCTCAGTGATTTGCTCAGCATGAACTATTCCCCCCAGGACCAGCAAGTCCCTGCCAATGCAGATCGATGGGGAGCCCTGGATGCAGACCCCGTGCACAGTGAGTACCCTGCCCCTGAAACTCTGTGTCCTCTGCAGGATGGCTTCCCTCTAACTCAGGGATCACGGTGTCTGCTCGTTCTTTCACTTTCTTGGCTTCTTTGGGCTCTGTCAGCTGATAACTTTTCTCTCTTTGCGTTCTGTGTCACCTCATTGCATGCCTTCCACTGATTTAGCCATCGAATGTTTATTCTTAGCCTAAGTATGTATAGCTTTGAAATATCACAGAGCAGTTACGAACTTTTGACTTAAATCAGTGTCGATACAATGTCTTATGGACATTTTTGCATAGAACTCTTTATCATTAAATTATTTTGGGACACCCTCAATCAAGTCTCTATACATTTATGACTCATTCATTTTATTACTTTTGCCTTCTTCTGCGTTTTCTTATTTAAAGGCACCTCGGTTTTTTTCTTTTTTGAAAATGAAACATTTTTTAAACTTGCATTCAATTCAGCATATTTTGATTTATTTGCAACGTAAAGAGAGGCAGACAGACTTTTGAAAAAGCTCTCTTATGCCCCGATTCACCCCATTCCTCAAACACCTCTGACAGCCCACCCCCTCTTGGTTCTGACTGCGGTTGCTTTCCACGTCATGAAATGTTTTCAACTCAGATGTTTTGGCCACCCTGTGATTTTGATTATTTTCATTCATGTAGTAAATTTTTCTTTCTTTTATTTTTTTCAAAAACATGTGAGTCACTGCTCTTGGCACTGGGAATAAAAGCAAGAAGAAGAACAACAGCTTAATTGTAGGGAAGTTGCATTCTCATAAAAGGAGACAGAGAGGACTGGACTGGTAAGGAAGCTGGGAGCTAGGTGTATGATAAAGAGTACTTCACATTACAAGAAAGAGGTGAGGAAAGGAGACAAAAGGATGAAGAGGGAGTGAGAGGATGAGGAGAGGTGGAACAATTAAAAAAGACCCCGAAGAGACTCCTGGCTTCAGGTCGGCTCAGCTCCAGCCATTGCAGCTGCTTGGGGAGTAAACCATCAGACAGAAGATCATTCTCTCTGTCTCTCCTCCTCTCTGTATATCTGCCTTTCCAGTAAAAAATAAACAAATCTTTAAAAAAAAAAACCTGGATTTAAACACTGGGAGGAACTGAGAGATGTGCTGTGGCATAACGAGCTATGCTGCAGTCTGCAGTTCTGGCGTCCCAAAGCAGCACCAGTGTGAGCCCTGGCTGTTCTGCTTCGGATCTAGCACCCTGCTAATGACCTGGGAAGGTGACAGAAGATGGCCCAAGTCCTTGGGTTCTTGCCACCCATGTGGGAGACCACGAAGAAGCTTCTGGTTCTTGGTCTCATCCTGGCCCAGGCATAGCTATTATGGTCATTTAGGGAATGGAGCAATAGATGGAAGTTCTCTCTATCTCTATCTCTATCTCTCTCTCAGTAACTCTGGCTTTCAAACAAATGCAATTCAAAGTAGTGGGAGAAGCCTCATGGTTCATTTATTGTGACAAATAAACTAACATGAGATGTTATTAAGGGAAATGAGGGATATATAGGAAATTATTGCATACTGTGTCACAGTTTTATTTTACAAATTTAAAATTAATACTCAATAAAGAAGAAAAAGTAAAAGATGATGGTGAAGCAGTCGCATTGGATCCTCAGTACAAGAGGTGACTCTAAAAGACTTCCACTATCATCTAATTTAAAATTTTTGATTGTTTCACTTGAAAGGCAGAAATCCGTGGAAAGACAGAAAAGCAGTGCAGACACACAGAGACCTTTACCCATGGGTTCTCTCCCCAAATGCCTGAAACAACCGTCTCCCACATGAGTGGTGCAGACCCATGTACTTGAGCCATCACCTGCTGCAGCTCAGTGCACCAGCACTCAGGAACAGGAAGGATAGCCAAGTCTTGAACTTGGGTCCTTCGATATGCACGGCAGCTATCCCATGAAACATCTTCTTCACTCCTGCATCAAATATTTGCCATGGTATCATTTTCCCAAAGGTTTTGATTGAAACCGTTAGCTCAAATTTTGTGAACAACACATCAACACAGTTTCTTCCTCATCCCCTTTATCTGCCCGAATCTCATCATTTCTGTACTAGTGATATGAAGCAAACTTGCTCTATGACTCTCTGGACCAGCTGCTTCCTGTATGTCTTCTGTTATGTCTTCTTCTTTTGTCTCAGGTACCTTACCTATAAACTCCTTTGAAACAGGACTTAATCTTAGCTTGTCTGCTATTCGTCACTCTCCAAATGTCACTCACACTTCCAAGCTGATGAGTTTTTTCACATTTATGTTGAACTTACTGCTAGCAGTGGCTGTTGGCGGTAGCGCTCATGGTGTTAATGATGATAGGGAGGGCGGTAATTGTGACAACAACTGTGGTAGTATATTGTTGGGGGCAGTGTTATGATAGTGTTAGAGGTAACCACGATCATAGTGGTGGTGGCATTTCTGGTGATGCCCATGGCAGTAGTCAAGATGGCGTTCCCATGGCAATGGTGCATCTACAATGCAGCGGTGGTAGGGGAGGTTATAATGTTTGATGGTGGTGGGGTCATGGTGTTAGCAGTCCTCTTGTCATTAATGAAAGGTCGATTTTGTCAACCTTGGTCACTAGCAAATATGTTCAAGAAAAGGAAGGAGAAAAGTTGCAGATTTCTTTGAGCTCTTTGCCCCTAATCTTTCAGCTTATCTCAGGGAGAAATGAAACTTAATGCCCACACTATGTTCGAATCAAGAAGCAACATGGGCCATGATGCTCTCTAACATTGATTGTATTCTGAGTGTAGGTCGTGATCGGTTTGAGACACTTGACTCATGTAAATTTTCAGTTTTCAATGACTAACATTATTTTATGGGCAAGTAACCATGCACATAGGGTGGTTTGGCTGACTCCACAGCCAGTGGGTTGGAGAGTAGGGTTGAGGCCCCTGAGCAGCCTGGCTCCGCAGTCTGCCTGATTTGTTGATGCTACCAGCTAAGGAGATTAACCTGGAAAGGCTCCAGAGAATGCTAGAAGTTCTCTCCTGTGTGTGACCAGTGCCCAGCCACTTGTTACCTTGCTCCAACTTTAAAATGCCTACCCGTTGAAATTTGGAATAATTATAGCTGGGTTCCCACAAACACAATATTTCAAACTCTTGTTTAATAACCATTCACTTGTTCTATCTGTTAATTATCATGGTCTACAGTTGCTAAATTAATAACATTTGATTTTCCTACCTTTATAAGTTCACTTAGCCATACAAGCATTCATTGCATCCTGCACTGGACCAAGAACTGTAGTTTAACATTGTTATTTCATGTTCTGGCACATTCTACTTTTGCTGGAACCACATGAAATTCCTGAACTTTAAATTCACTTGAACTCATGAGAAGATTCAGTGTTCATAAGATTGGTACAGTTTAACTATATGGTGGTGTCGCTTCATTTAGATAATAAATGTGGGGTTTTTTCCCCTACAGGGCACAAGAATTGTAAAGTATAAAAAATTTTGCTGAATTTAAATATCCATAAGCTGATATTCAATTAATGAAAGAATTGCTATAGATAGCGTTTTAGAGGAGAAAAGAAGTTCTGTCTCTCTTTGAGTGAACTATACAACTAGCAACATATGTTCTGATTCCAATTGATATTTTTAAAAACCACTGTGATACAATTCCTGCAGATAGAACACTGTGACTATACATAATGCCATTTGATTGTATACCTAAAAATGGTAGGTTTTATGTATATTTTAGTATAATAAATAAGTAATCAAGGAAAACACATCAGATGAAATATATCCTGAATTCAAATATTCATATCAGGAAATGCGAAAGACAAAGAGCCTGAGATGATCTCCTTAAACATCCACATTGTAATTCATTTATCACCTTGTAAAATCTAGAAAGAAAAAGCAAGCAAGAGACGTTTGCCAAATGTGTTCATAATTCCATCATAGCCGTGGAGTCACCAAAGGCTGGATTTCAGGCGTGGAACTATTGGTCACATGAATAAATGTTTTCACTGTTGAGAGTGTTCATTCTTGATGAATGGATATGAAGTGTGTTGTGGGAGCACCCGTCCTCAGGCTCCAGTCCAGCCATCTCACATCTTGCCTTGATCTTCTTTCTGAGCCTGAGGAGAGACTGCCATGTTGACAGCAGGTTCCTGTGGCAGAGGAACAGCGCAGCCTGGAGATGCGGGGAGCGGAGGAGCAGTATAGAGAGAGCCATCATTCCCTTTGGTGTCATTCATCCAGGACCTATTGGCTACCTAGTTTTCAGAAGGGATGATTGTCTCAAAGAGTGTTAGGTGAAATTGTCTAGACACATCCTGAGGAACCTCAAGTTCAGTATAACCACACCTCGTCTGACTATTCCCCTCACTGACCTCTTTCTACCTCCAACATCTGTTCTGCTCTGTGCCCAGCTGAGCCAGTCACACCCTCATGTTCACAGTACCCGTGAAGCTAGAAATCCCAGAGCTATCCTGTGCTTCTCGCTGTGCAGCCAACATCACTGGTCATATCCACACATCGCAACCCTACAACCGCTATTGCGGATTTGGCCCATTTCATGCCCCTCTCATCCTGGCAAAGATGATGTCAGTCAGTATTTCCCCAGCTCCATTTTCGTCCTTTGAGAATCCATCCTTTATATTTCCATTTGAGTGGCCACTATCAAACACAACTCTGCCATGACACTTCTCTATTCAAAATCTGTTTATTACACTTGTTTGATAAAATATCATTTTGAGTCAGGTGTCCTGTTTTGCCAACACTGCCATCAGTTCAGTTTTTTAATTTATTTTTGTTTTCATTCTGAAAGGCAGAGTTAAAGAGAGAGAGAGATCTTCCATTTGCTGGTTCCCTTTTTCAAATGGCTCCAGTGTCCAGAGTTGGACCAGGAAGATCTTCTAGGAGTCTAGAGCCTCTCCTGGCTCTCCCTCATGGGTGCAAAGACCCAAGGACTTTGGACACATTTTCCTACTTTCTCAGGCTCCTTAGCAGGAAATGGAAGTAGAGCAGCCAGGACATGAATTGGCATCCATATGGGGTTTCCATCACGACAGGCAGAAGCTTAGTCTGATATTCCACACTGCGGCCTCCAAACCTTGGTTCATCTCCTTTCCTCCCTTCCCAATCAGCTTTGTCTCTTCCATTAACCAGCACAAGTCATCCTGGGAGACTCTTCCTTAACTTCTGCTGTTGGGACTTCACTGGGCTTCTCCCCTTCCCCAGCACCTCAAAGCACAGCCTC